>NC_060166.1:2756834-2796158 GCF_021292245.1 Micropterus dolomieu | reverse complement strand
CTTGGCCAGATCTGTGCCTTGCCACAATTCTGTCTCTGCGCTCTTCAGGCAGTTCCTTTGACCTCATGATTCTCATTTGCTCTGACATGCACTGTGAGCTGGAAGGTCTTATATAGACAGGTGTGTGGCTTTCCTAATCAAGTCCAATCAGTATAATCAAACACAGCTGGACTCAAATGAAGGTGTAGAACCATCTCAAGGATGATCAGAAGAAATAGACAGCACCTGAGTTAAATATGAGTGTCACGGCAAAGGGTCTGAATACTTATGACCATGTGATATTTCAGTTTTTCTTTTTTAATAAATTTGCAAAAATTTCTACATTTCTGTTTTTTTCTGTCAAGATGGGGTGCTGAGTGTACATTGCTGAGAAATAAAATGAACTTTTTTGATTTTTGGAAAATGGCTGCAATGAAACAAAGAGTGAAAAATTTAAAGGGGTCTGAATACTTTCCGTACCCACTGTATTTGAAAGGGATTTACAAACCTTTTCACTCAGACATAAAGGTTACTTGGGGTCCTCTGGATGATGCAATAACCTGTTACTGTTAATACATTTTCACTTCGGGAATATATGTCCCATTCTTATGGTTGTGCAACCCTGACAATTGAAAACATGCAAATTGCTGGACAGAAGTTTTTCAATTATCTCAGCAACTTTAAAACTATTGGTACTTGTAAAATTTGGTTTATTTGAAAGGTTTAAAGCATATCATGCCACAGTATTTTATTTTGAATTTAATATGCTTAAAACGCAATTTAAAATCTTTTCTTTATCGATTTATTTGCACGGACGGTTGCACCACCTGACATTTTGGGAGTTTTAGATGCCAGAACATAAAATAATATATATCATTATAATGTACTGAAAATGTATTCACCCAAAATGGGTTTTGTAGAATAAAGTGATATATGTCGTGAATTGATTAAAATTACTTTAACAGAAAATAATTCACTCGGACACAAAAATATGCATGTCATGTCATTGACCCATTTGTGATATTATCGCGATATGATAAAACAAATAGCAAAGGCTGCAATTACGCACTGGTCACATGACCAACAAGAGTAAACCAGGCTGCAGAGGAAGCATCAACTTTGCATGTTACGCTGTACCTTGCTTGTTGTTGTACAACGGCCTTAAGCTTGACAGAAGCGGACACCACAGAAACTTTAGTGTCACACAGGGAATGAAAGTAACACTCACCACCCGCGGGTAAAATGGTGGTGGTTGAAATCTTCGGGCCATCCGCTTTGACGGAAAGGAAAAATGCACAACAGAAAGACAGGTGTAGTAAGGGAAGTTTGTTGTGGCGATCGGCGCCTGCGTCAAACACACAGCCACCATCTACACCAAGCTCTGTGTCCTTATCTCCCCCTCCCAAGGGGCTGTGTGAAATTTGGTGTCAATCAGCCTCTAGGTGGTGCTATTAATTGTATATCAATTAACCCACCCGTAGACATACATTCATTTCACATCTTCGTAACCGCAAGTCCCTTTATTTTCAAACTCTGGTCGTTTATTTGCCATGGGCCCCCAAAGCCTCAGCGGGACGCCTGGGTCGACTCGCACGGCCTCAGCGGGGCAAGAGGGGCGGCTGGTGCCAGAGGGATTGGATGTAGCCTAGTGTAGAAGCTTTCCTGCTTCTACACTAGGCTACATCTTTTGGCTGCTATGTAACTGAACATTAGCTCAATTATGGAAAGTAACTGGTAGCTGTATTTTATTACTACCTACTTGTCCAATGTTGAGAACATCAGGTACAAACTTAGACTAAACTGGTGTAGCCTACAGTTTTGTCCTATACAGACAGGTACATCCTAAATTAGTTTTCAGATGAGTTTTCAGTTTGGAAAAGAAATGACGGTGGTGACTGAGGACCTGAGGTTAGGAAAGCAAATTAACTAGGAGGAGACGTTTCTTTTTGAATTTTAATGTGCAAATAAAATGCACCTCAGAAGGGAGGAGGTTTCTCATGTTGCCTACTTTTTTATATTAATTTCTATACACATAAATGTCAACAGGCAAACATGAACAGTCGTATCTATTATGAGTGTTATCTGCTTGAGCTTTTCCAACTATTTGTTCAGAGATATGGTGAAAGTAATGGCCCAATATGATGTGAAATTACACATTTTTCATCGGAAAACCTAAAGTTTTCTTGGGGGAGAAACCCAAACCCCCCCACCCTCCTGACCATGACTACCACGACCGCCATCAAAACAGTCATCTAAAGCTCACATACAACTATGGGAAAACACTGAAATTTTAACCTATTCTAATGTGCATCGCATGTTCATGGACACAAGAGCAATGCTGCTGACTTGTTGTGTTGGGGAAAGACATACTACGCACTGCCTGCATAAAAAAATTCACTTCACCTCCACTGCTACAACTCCATCCTTGGGGAAACACTGTTTTAGTTACTGAGTTATGAGGCCTCCCTCTGATCATTCCTGTGTTGTCTTTGAGAGTGCTGTCTGCATACACAAAAATGACAGAGGTAATCACAAAATGGTATATCATTGAAAACACTAAATTTATTGAGGCTTTCTCCTCGACACCCACCCTCTCATGGGTCTCAGTTAGTGAGCTTGTAGATAATTTCAGTTCTCTCTCTCTGTTCCTCTCTTGCCCTCTCTCTCTCTCACCCCCAACCGGTCAAGGCAGATGGCCGCCCACCCTGAGCCATGGTTCTGCTCGAGGTTTCTGCCTCTTAAAAGGAAGTTTTTCCTTGCCTCTGTCGCCTAGTGCTTGCTCTTGGTGGGAATTGTTGGACTTCTGTAAATAACATCACAGAGTACGGTCTAGACCTGCTCTTTTATGAAAAGCGCTGTGAGATAACTGTTGTTGTGATTTGGCGCTATATAAATAAAACTGAATTGAAAGTTCTAAAATTACAAATGTTATTGATGCCATTGCACCAGCCAAGGTGAAGGTGGTCTCTGGTAAGAGAAGATCTCCATGGAGAAATGCCATGCTGGAACAGGATTTCTGGTCTTTCTCAAAGTAATGTTTGTTTATATTTTCCCCTTGCAGTTTTGCTTTTGATAGCTGGGGGGTAATCAATGGTTTCAGAGTGTGGAGACATGAAACAGTTGTTCTTCAAGCTTCTGTGTTCTGTGTTTAAAACAGCACTACTGATGTTTGATGCCATTGCTAGGTAACCAGAGTCCAGTGTTAGCTTGTTAGCTATTAGCTTGAGTGTTTCAGTTGGGAATTTTTTTATGGTAATAAATGCAAAAACATACTGATTTCAGTGTCCAGTAGTTTGCTGTAACTTGCTTGAGTCCCTCTATCCTCTTCTTGTTTGTTTTTGTTCTCTCCTTGTTTGTTTCTCTTCAGTTTGATGCTCTGTTTCTGAGCTCTGTTTTCTGAGCTCCTTCTTCAAACTTTATCTCTTTTCCTTCTCTTTCTTTCTCCTTCTTTTTCCTCTTTTTCTCTCCTCTGGCGTATTGTGGTCACTTCTTTTGCTTTTTCCTCATAAAAAGTCAGTGTTTATCCAATTTTTGGACCGAAAACAAGCGTTTTGTTTAGCAGCAAGTGTTAAACATGACTTCTCAACAACATGATCTACTATCACCTGAAGAATATATCAAGGATTAAAGGACTTATGTCCCAGCAAGACCTGGAAAAACTTATCCATGCATTTATCTTCAGTCGACTCGACTACTGTAACAGTGTCCTTACAGGGCTCCCTAAGAAATCCATCAGACTGATTCAGAACGCTGCTGCTCAAGTCCTCACTAAGACCAAAAAAGTGGATCACATCACTCCAGTTCTGAGGTCTTTACACTGGCTTCCTGTATGTCTGCTGTTAGTTTATAAAGCACTAAATGGTTTAGGTCCAAAATACATTTCTGATCTTCTGCTTCGTTATGAACCATCCAGACCTCTCAGGTCGTCTGGGGCAGGTCTGCTTTCTGTCCCCAGAGTCAAAACTAAACAAGGAGAAGCAGCATTCAGTTATTATGCTCCGTATATCTGGAACAAACTCCCAGATAACTGCAGGTCTTTTAAATTAAGACTCAAAACTTTTCTTTTTACCATTGCTGTTAATTAAATATTTACACTGTGAGAAATGAGTAGGTAATTGAGTGAAAAGATAAAGAGAGTGAGATTGAACAGAGTGAAGGAAGTGGTCTTAAAT
The DNA here is from genome assembly GCF_021292245.1 of Micropterus dolomieu. Lineage (NCBI taxonomy): Eukaryota > Metazoa > Chordata > Actinopteri > Centrarchiformes > Centrarchidae > Micropterus > Micropterus dolomieu. The sequence continues at coordinate 2,792,007 of NC_060166.1, read as the reverse complement.
CTTGCGCCTGAGTGATTTGCAGGAACCTCTGTTCACCTGTAAACGCACAAGTGGGTCCAGAGTATAACTGGATCAAAGTGGCCTGCGGACAGACATGTCCTGGTTTCTCTGTAGTGTCCGAGGGTTTTTGGAGTTTCAGTGGACCCAAAGATTGCTATGGACCCGAGTACAGACTAGCTAGAGAGAGTAGATTAAGTGTACTTCTCTGTTTATTCTCTTTTCAAAATAATTGTAACTCAATTATTTGCTCAACCCCTCAGTGTCACACTGTGGGCGTGTCTGTTCTGCTTTGGTCATTTAGTTTTCAGTCATGTTATTTGTAGTCTTGTTGGTATCTCTTATAGTATGTTGAGTTATGGGTTCTGTCCTGTCTAACGCCCGGTGTCCAGTATCTGTTATATAGTTAGTCTGTGTTTTGAGTTTCAGTTATTTCTTGTGCCCTGTTACTCTGTGTGCTTGTGCTGATTGGTCTGTTACTGTTTGTGTGTCTGGTTGTGGGGTTATGATCCGTTTAGTCATTATGACTTTGATCTTTCTGCTTTAGTTTCTGTGTAGCCTTGTTTATTATTTCATTCATCCGCATCCTTAAGTTTACTTAGTATGTGTCTTGTATCTTAGGATTAGCTCTGTGTCTTAGCTCCTCATTCTGGGTCTCGGTTCATGTCTAAGTGTTTACTTTTGGTCTGTGTACCTCTGTGTAATGTTGCCCTTGTCTGCTCTGTGTTCTCTTTAATCTTAGCTTCAGTCTGTTTTTCATTGTTGGTTGTAGTTCTTGGTGATCTGTCTGCTTGTGCCTTTATTAGTTCATATTTTCCTCTGATCTGTTATGTGTTCAGTAACCTGTGTCATGTCTGTTACCTCCAGTATTCCTCTGCCTGCTTGTCTGTTCTGTGTTTTGAGTTCCAGTTGGATTCTTGTCTTATGTCCTTGGTCTTTTGTACCCTGTATGTCTGTTTATATGTATTCATATTTCTGTTGGTATTTGTCTGTGGTCTTGTTGGTAGTTCTGTTAGTCTGGGCCTGTTTGGTATCTGTCTGTGTACCTGTCTGTTCATCACCCTGCCTGTCTGTGTCTGTCTGCTGTCATTATTAGTATCACCTGTTTGTGCTCCCGCCCTCCTCGTTAGCCAGTGCTTAAATGTTTGTTGCTTCTGTTTAGCTGTTGCTGGTTCGTTGTATGTTCATCCATGCCTTGTGTCTTTCTTGCCTGTCTCTGCTACCTTGTCTGTTGGATTATCCTTTTGTTCTGTCTTCCCCTGGATCATTTGTTATGGACTGTGTTTTTGCTGCTCTGCGGACAACCTTGGTTTGGACTCTGCTGTAAATTTAGTTCCTTTTGAGTTTAATAAATTCTAAGAGACTGTATCTGTCCCGCCTGCTTGTCCTGCGTTTGGGTCCTATACCTGTTCCTGCCTGCACACGACAAATTGTGACACTCAGCCTGTTTTTATTTTCCATTTAATTTACACTGCACTGTAACTTTTACTGTCCTGTTTTACCCTTTATTTATTTAGTTTATTATTATTATTCTTATTTTTTTAATCCTGTTTTTATTTTCTATTTCACCAAAATTACATTTTAATGTGTATTTTTTTAAATTTCCCTATGTTGCTTTTATGTTTAATGTAAAGCAATTGCCTTGTTGTTGAAATGTGCAATCAAATAAACTTGCCTTGCCTTACGATGCGATTGTAAACGTATAGGATAAAGATGTATTTTTCTCACTGTGTGACTACTTGATACTTTTAAAGCAAAGTATTTGTAACAATCCAAACAAGTAGGTAGTAATAAAATACAGCTATTTAATGTTAATTCATATAAATGGAGCTAAACATTGCATAGCATTATTAGATTATTTTGTTGTGTTATTACTGACCTCTGCTGCTGCTATTTCTATTTATGAGGCTGCTGTTATTAGTAAGTCACTGTAGCATACCTACTTACTGTTAATGAAATTATGAATAATAATATTTGGAAATATTATTTCATAAGAATTCGTTTTGGGGCACCACCTGAATTTCCGTCAGCCCAAGGCTTTAGGACCCCTTAGGTATGGCTTAATAATTACACAATTCTTCACTAGTGATCAGTTAGTTAATAATTGCTTAATTATTTTAAATCATTTTAATCAGTCAGTCTCAAATCAAAGGGTGAACCCTCCGTCCAGTGACCTGGAGCTAAACAGTACACACACACAGTTCCTGTGATTAAGTGAAAATTTATTACAACTAAAGTGAATAAATATATCAAAGAAATAAAACAATAACTAAACAAACAGGATGCAATCAATGAGAGCAATGGAGTTCAACATGAATTTAGTTGGTCTATTGTGGGAAAGAATCTGATTCTAAGGGAGTAAGAGAACTAATGTATGCAAGTTATATGATCACAACTAAATTAAATTTGGCTAGGAGTTTTAGGCTAAAGCTAAAGGATTAAAAGCTAAAGGACATCAACTGGCCACAGAATGCAGGGTTTGTTTTGTCTTACTGTCAATTGTCTTATTGTCAGCCGCCCGGTAATCAGATGGCCCCATGGCTTTTTAATATGGTCTTAAAGTATTTGTGCGTGTTTTAATCAAATACCTTTCCACAATCACCTCTTGTAAAGTTTTTAATTTTAAGCATTTTATAAAAGTAAAAGTTATTGTTAATCGTAGATAACAATTAGAATAGTTACCAGTTAACATTTCATAGTGATCACAGCAGATGAAAGAGGATCTTAACTAAACTTAACTTTCAGGAGAATAATGATTGTTAAACATTCTTACTTAGAAAATATGAGAAAGTTATAAGAACATGGCATCAGATTACAAACAATGAAACACCAGGTAATATAAATCAAGCACTTCGAGAGGCAGTTAGAACAATGGCATGTAATACTTCTTTTGTCCTCTGGGGGGACACTGGTTTCATGAGAGGACCTGAAATCACTCTGACTACTGCTGAAATGGTTATTAGTGTGTCCGAGCACGTAGTGCAGGGAACCTATTTGAAGGCCTTAGGATACTCGAATCCTCTTGAAAATCTGCACACACCTCAGGTCTGGTGGGAAATCCAATGTTCTGCAGTGATTGGGGTCGGGCGTGGCCAGGGGCCTCAATGGCGCCCCTAAACAAACTATAGGTTTTGGACAAAGTTTCTTTGATCTTCAGGGCTCAACGTTAAACTTTTTTGCAACTGGCCCCACCGGGCCAGTGGGTTTGAAAACTTACTGGCCCGAAGACAATTTTTACTGTCCTTAAAAGTATAAAAAATAAAAAGGTTAACAAAACAATTTACTTTTAAAACAAAACATACTAACAGACTCAAACATGACGTGCTCTCCTGCTGACAGCCATTTATGAAAAATGGACACAGAGCAGGGACACGAGTCGCCTCTATCCTGATGAACAGGTTGCCATGGTAGCGACCTGTCAATCACAAGGTATTCCCATCCAAAAGCATACGCTGCATTAGGAACATAATATACTAAACATCATGCTGTGTTGAAGAAGACTTGAAACTTGCGACTGAGACTATACTAAACTCATTTAAAACTGTTTACTGAGGTAATAGTAAAAGTAGCAACATTTTACCATTATTTCTAATGGAACTCGCCCCCTGCTGGCCTTTAAGAGAGAGTGCAAAGTTCCGTCTGCATGGTTTCACTTTCGACCCAGAGGTTGCCGCATGATTGAGATTAGAGAATTAACATTTGACAACCTCTCGTGACAATTACAACTGTGGATTGGACATCAGTGCGTGCCAAGAGCTGCAAAACAACTGCAGGATGTTGTTTAATTTTTTTTTTTTTTTTTTAAATATTAATGTGAGTTGCTAGTTCAACTGTCCCAACGTTACGTTTTACTGGCCCCGAGCCATCGGGCTACCGTTATTGTCGAGTCCTGATCTTAATGATATTTAGTGGGATTATTGCTCTTATTACAAAGTCCACATTTCTGCTTTTTTTATGAGATTTTGCTCAACAGGAAGTCAGCCATTTCCCGCTTTCTGCATCATTTTCAATTATTTAATCAGATATTTGAGGCCTTTAGGATGCTCAAAGAGCCACAAAACTTTGTAGCCGAACTCGAACTGATAATGTTTTGATTTGATGTCATGAGGGTTGCACGTTGGCTCTATAGCGCCCCCAAATGCCTTTTTAGTAGTCATGTGGCCACGGATAGTCAAACCCTCGTGGGACTTTGCATACTCGTCAAAACTGTTTTGCATGGCTGATATTTGGGGGCGTGGTTGTTGAAAATTGGTTCAATAGCGCCCCGTACAAAATTTTTAAAAAAGCTGCCCCTGCCATACATTGCACCTAGCTGTACGAACTTTGAGTAACCGATGCATCTTCTCCAAAATTAAAAAAATAAGCCTCTTGGAGCCATTCCCTAAACCCAACAGGAAGTTGGCCATTTAGAATTATTTACAAGCGTTTTCCCCGTTTACAGGCTCCGTACTTTAACGAACTCCTCCTAGAGCTTTTACCCGATCAACCTCAAATGTGGGTAGAACCATCTTAAGAGCCTTCCGATGTTAAATTGCGAAGCTTTTATTGATTGATCAAACGTGTGTGTCCATGGCGTGCCGTTGAATTGATGTTACGCCATGAAAAAGGAAGTTTTATGTTAATGTACTAGACATGGTCAGATATGTCCCAAAATTCACAAGTAAACCTCTTAGAGACTTACATGTCAATATCCAGTCATAGTGATAGCACCACTTACTGGCATCTGGAAAGGACACGTTTAAAATTTTATTTCTTATGCCTCTTTCCTATTTTTACCCCACATAGCACCTTAGCGGACAAAAATATCCATAATTTATGCTCCTCATAGCATGTTGACCACATCAATCTCAAAGTTCTTGTCTTGGTGAGCAGTTATTCGCAATTAAACAGGAAGCTGTTTTTGAGAGCTATACCCTAAACCCAGCCCTAAAATCAGCCACTTTGAATTGAATAACTGAGACCTTTACCACACTTTGTGAGATATTTTTGACACGTCACCTGTGTGTCAGCTGGAGTGCGATGCAAGAGTCCCAGCTGTCACTGCACCCGAGGCACGCATGGGGGCGAGGGCCCACTCAACGCTGCTTACAGCTTTAATTTAACTTTAAATTCAATCCTTGGCTCAGGAGCTGGGAAAATTGATAATTTAACACATGATAATATTTCTGTACAATATAATTTCTGAGAAAGTTTAAGAAGGTGATTGGAACAAAGCATTAGTTAAACATAGAACACAGGCAGGAATGTATGACCTTTGAGAATGTAAAGCACTTTAAATTAACTTTCTTTGTGGTTCCTTTTTTTAACAAGAACATGGTAATAAGCTACTCAAAATTGAAGTGAGGAGAACTATTAAATAACTGATTTTTTAGCTAAACAGAGTAATAATTCAAGTTTATAAGGAGACAACATTCTTTGTCCACGCAAAGGAATTTGAGGTAGTGTCCTCCCTCTGTTGTCTGGCTTTCCTTATCAGTTTCACATCGACGTGAAAAGGGAGAGGGCATGTCAAGTTAATGGCTCTTTGGTGGGGTAGAGAATCAGGACTGAAGAAAGGGGTTCTTTCGTCTGAGATAATTTGGAAAAGGGGAACATTGTTACTATGGTTACCCTGCCCTTTTGGTCTTGGGGAGTGTCTGTGCGTGGGGGGAGGCAGTTTAGAGTTTCTTGACCCCTGTCCAAAAAGGTCCTGGCAGCCTGGTTCAGGATGAGGTTAGTCTCTGGACAAGGTTAATATTGTCATTTTAACAGTCATGCAGGAGTCTGTTATCTCAACTTCTCCGGAGGTGGTAGGTTTTTATCATCGAAACATCCCAACAGCACTCAGAGTGGAAATAAGAAGTGTTTTTGATGTGGCAGACCTTTCACACCCACCTCTTTTGGGGTAGAAGCTTGGAGTAGGCCTGTTTAGTTGGAAAAGACAAAGGAATTTGATGCTGGGCTCTTCCTTTTGGCATAAAATAATTAAACCAACACTGGCTGGTTCACTATATCACGTTTCGACCAAAGGAACAATACCCCAAAACTAGGAACCTTTGGAGGAACTGCATTTCCACCAAAGGGACCAGGGTCTAAATTTAGTTATAGGGTCTTTATTTTACCCCCCAAAAAGTCCCTGCTCGGGGGGTAGTACTCTCCGAAAGTACTGGTACTTTGGGTGGGTGGGGCTTGTCTTGCAGTGAATTTCTCGTGCATGTTGGCTGTTTTTCTGACTGCTCCTCTCTTTTCCACCGTTGTTTGCAGACGAATAAATCACAATCAACAGTCAGTGAGCATACAAGTCTTGCCGATGTCCGCCTGAGATAGGGTTTGTAGCTAATTTAGCAACGGGTAGCGTCACCTGCTGTAAGTGATGTTTAAGAATATTTCGAAGTACTGAATTAGAGAGAAATGAGAGGACCATACGCTAGAACTGTTTCAGAAATAAATCCACAATCATGTTTATCAGCAGCGTAACCATCACTCACCTATTGTTACCGTAACATTAAACACACTGCTGTGACCCGGGAGAGGGCAGTGAAAAACAGGAGGGTTAGGAAGTCTGGTATTTATTTATTCTGTCAAAATAGGACGTTAACTCCGTCCATACAGCTAGCCTCATCCATTCACAGAAAAACATACTGTCGTTGAATAAGAGTGTAACTTAGCCTCTCTTCCAGTCACCTTAAAAGCAACACACACACTTAAAAAAAACAGACAAACTGTAGAAATTGGACAACAATTTGAGCTTTGTGGGAGTCTGTAGTATAACGGACATTACTGGTGGGGATTAATAAATAAATAATAGAAGCCTGGACAGAGAATTCATTGTTCATTACGTGGTCAACCCTTTCTCTCACACACAGCAGCCCACTACTTGCCCCAGATATGTGTGATACTGCAACAAAGTTTAAGTTTTAAAAGCCTGAAATAAATAAGACTACTGCTCAAGGAGAGACCGCAAACCCGCCCTTTATGTAATCATATTAATTATTATTAATCATGTTGTAATGACATTCATGTGGTGCGCAGCATAGTTAATTTCGAAAACGTGTTTATTTTAGTGTGTTTGTCTTATTAATATAATGTACATTTGTGATTAAAAATAATGGTTGTTGGTAAATGAATTACTGACCCCCACAGATGCATGATTTTACTGCTTCAATAAGAGCTCAGACCCTCCTTATGGACCGTAACTAGAACCCTGCTAGACTATATGGACTACAGCTTGTGGACTATCAAACTGTAAAATCTGTAAAAATTAACACACATGCAATACAACATGTATCGATAATTTTGTAAATATCCACTTTTTAAAACTGAATGGAGACACAAAAGTTTAGGGCTGCAGCTAACGATGTTTTTTGTATTCGAAGCTTCGATACATTATTTCAACGATTCATCGATGAGTCGTTTAAGAAGTACTTTTGCTTGGCGGCGATCCCCCATAACGGGATTAGCTGTGCACTTCGTAGGTGATAGATACTTACTGGTCCTTTCCGAAATTCATAGTGTGGCCCAATGGCCCCGGGCCAGTAAAATGTAACTATCGGGACAGTTGAACTAGCAACTCACTAGAAATAGACGATAATGCAGCATAAGCTTTTGGACGGGACTAACTTGTGATTGACAGGTCGCTACCATGGCAACCTGTTCATCAGGATAGAGGTGACTCATGTCCCTGCTTTGTGTTCATTTTTCATAAATGGCTGTCAGCAGGAGAGCACATCATGTTTGAGTCTGTTAGTATGTTTTGTTTTAAAAGTAAATTGTTTTGTTAACCTTTATTTTTTATAATTTTAACTGTGATTACATTTTTGTTTAGTTTTTTTATATCCAAGATGTATTTAATAAACTATTAAACACTTTTGGAAGGAGGGACAGTATAAATTGTCTTCGGGCCAGTAAGTTTCAAACCCACTGGCCCGGTGGGGCCAGTTGCAAAAAGTTTAACGTTGAGCCCTGTAAAGGCTCGTGCAGACTACACAACTTTCAGTGCCGGCCGATGGCCGTGCAGTTCACACTACACAACTCGCTGTCTTGTGACGGGAGTCTTGAAGTCGTTGTGGCGTTCACACTATGTGCTTGATCGGTGACAGGGGGTCACACACTACACGAACGTCATGTTCACAGCGTAAGCGCGATGAGCGTGTGAAACAGTGTGCTAAATAGTTATATGGATTAAACTAAGCATCGATGCAAATAATTTGTGTCGATGCATTTTATTTATCGATTTAATCGATGAATCGCCCTAAAAAAAGTTAGTAGCCTACTGTCATAATACTTTTACTTTATTCACTGTACACACACAGATTACACAGTTAGAAAAGATGTTGGCAGCAGTGACTGATTTGCATTATCCAAAACATTTTTAAAAAGCCTGAATGCATGGGTCTTGGCACGGTCCATCAAAATATCTACCACTATCAATATTTGTACATCTAAATCACGCAAATTAGGACATGCCAACAGTGGCTGTGGTGAGGAGTAGTATCATTATGTGGAAGCTGCTTCAATCAGCTGTGTTGAAGCAGGGAGAGATTAAATCATGCAGGACAGGGGGTAACTTTCTTCAGGAAAGGGTACGAAACACTGTCATAGTACATAAACTTCAATTCAACTAAGATTAATACATACAGCCAGTAAAGTCTTTGCACACTGTTTAACGTTGAAAGTGTGAAAAGCTACACCGAACGGTCTAAACGATATAGATCTTTATTTTATCTTCTTTTGGACAAATAACTAACCTGAGTGTCAACAACATTTACATTTACTCATTTGGCAGACGCTTTTATCCAAAGCGACTTACATTTGAGGAACAACATACAAGCATCAACAGAGCATCAAATACAGATCTATAACTGATAATACATACTAGTAAGAGCAGCAATAAATACTAGTAAGAGCTCACGGTACATATCACATCAATGAGGTACCTAGGGAAGGAAGTAAGAGTTAACAAAAAAGTGCAATCAATACAAAAAAGTGCAATCACTACAAGATCATTGTAAGGGGATAGAAGAAGAGGAGCACAGGAAGTGCACGTTAGAGGTTAGAAGTTAGAGGTGTTATAAGAGGAAGTGTTCTCGGAAGAGATGAGTTTTCAAGAGCTTTTGAAGTTAGAGAGGGACCCCCCTGCTCTGATGGCATATGGTAGCTCCTTCCACCATCGTGGTGTCCCAGATGAGAATAGCTGGGACTGGGATTGCTTTGTGTGAAGGGATGGCAGAGCCAGGCGGCGTTCATTGGAGGAGCGTAGTGGCAGAGAAGGAACGTAAGTTTGTATTATGGAGTTTAGGTAGATGGGTGCAGACCCAGTAGTCACTCTGTATGTAAGCATTAGTGACTCGAATTTGATTCTGGAGGCCACGGGGAGCCAGTGGAGGTCACTGAGTAATGGAGTGACATGAGTCCTTTTGAGCTGATCAACAACCAGACGCGCTGCTGCGTTCTGAACCATTTGTTTCACCGCACAAGCTGGAAGACCTGCTAGGAGGGCATTGCAATAGTCGAGGCGAGAGATAACCATGGCCTGTGCCAGAAGCAGGGTGGCGTACTGAGTGAGGTAGGGCCTGATTTTCCTTATGTTGTCTAGAGCACAGGGGCATGACAGAGAGACAGCAGCAACATGGTCTGAAAAGAACAGCTGGTCATCAATCATGACACCCAAGTTTCTCACCGCCCTGGTTGGAGTGATGGTTGAGGAGTCAATTTGTAGTTTGATGTTATGGTGGATGGATTGCTTGGCTGGAATGACCAAGAGTTCAGTCCGTGATCTGCGCCGAGACGGTGGGATCGTCTGGTGGGAAGGATAGGTAGAGTTGCGTATCGTCTGCGTAGCAGTGGTAAGAGAAGCCGTGCGAGCAAATGATCGGCCCCAGTGAGATGGTGTAAATTGAGAAGAGAAGGGGCCCTAGCACTGAGCCTTGGAGCACCCCTGTGGAGAAGCAGTGGGAGGAGGATAATTGTCCTTGTCACAGAGGTAGGATTCGAACCACAGGAGTCCTGTACTCAAGATGCCCATTGCTGAGAGAGCGGATAACAGGATCCTGTGGTTGACTGTGTCAAAGGCAGCTGATAGGTCAAGCAGGTTAAGAACCGAGGATTGGGCTGCAGCTTTAGCTGACCTTAGGACTTCTGTTACAGACAGAATCACAGATATGACAAAATTATTTTCGTAATTTCTAGCTATCTAGCCAGCGAGTCGCCATTTTGGAGTGACGTCACAGCCTACGTAACGGGGCTGGTTGGTTCCGTTGGAGAGTGAAGAGAGTGAAGCGTTCCTGGACCGGACTGAATACGCACTTGATTTGAAATGGAGGAAGACGAACTTGAAAGACTTGTTGAGCCCGTGTGTCCGATTGCGTATGCATTTGAGCCGTGTCGGCGACTCTGACACGGTGCGATGCCCACAATGTTTTCCTTGAAGGATGTCAGAGCGGAGACACTGGAGCGTCCCATCAATAGCTGGTAAGTCAAGCTAGCTTTAACCGCCGCCAAATGGACCGATAAGGTTAACCGTATGCAGTACAACAAATACATGTTACATGTTACATCAGGAATATGATGGCAGACATTGCGAACAATGTTTCCATGTGTAGTTTGTTAACATAACATTAGATGTCGTCTTTTTGTCTGGTACTAATAAACTTCACTAGCTAAACACTAAGTTAGCGTTAGCTAGTTCATGCTTACAGATGTTAACTAACAATGACTGTACCTAAAGTTAGTTGTTCGCTGGTGCGACCAGCTTACATGCATCTTGTTAATGAGCCAGTGTGATGCAAACATGTATGAGAGGTTTGACATGATAATATGATGGCAGATGAACGCTTTTTTATGCATAGTTTGTTTACATCACTTTGCGCAGGATGTTATGAAAACATCGTTTTGGGATATCATGGTCAAATTACCATGTTGTTGACAGTTTGATGTCGGAATATTCCTACATTCATCCAGGTGAGATCATCACTACACAGCAGCCATATTCTGTAATCTGAAATTATTCACCCTCTTGTAATTGATAGCAGATACAAATAATACATAATTTAATGTGCTAGATTACATTACCAACGTTATTCTGCAGTGCTAAACCCACACAGGCAACTGTATTGTACAGAATTCTGTGGCCCTGTGGTGAAAACAATCAGCAGACCTCCCCTGGTAACTGACTGTCACCCTATTCTGGAAGCTTGTTACACAACCAGATGTAAACAACTATTTTATTAACTAAATCATGTGGAACTGCTTGAATAGCTAACAGTTCTGGAGTGTAAATGTATGAATTCACGTAGTTATACTAAACCTAACCAATAAATTTCTTTCTTTCATCAGTCTCTTTAGGTTGACTGCATACCTGCAGTTTACCCTTTGAGCCCGGGGGCATTTGGGGAAGAAGAACCAGATCCCGATTCCTGCCTGTGTTGTCGGCTCTTTCAGACAATTTTGAATGCGCATATGATAAATTTTAAGTTGCATTCAATGTTTGCCATTAAATATGATTTATTGTAATATTTCATCAAGTGGTTTAATGTGCATTTAAATGCTATTTAGTAGTTTTGAGAAGAAATGTGAATATTTAACAGCAATGCAGGTAAGTCAAGCTAGGTGGTTGAAGTACTGGTCAGTATACTGGCTCAGTATACTGTGACCATGGATGGAAAGCCTTACATGTTTAAACAATCACTCTAATAGAGTAATCATAAAGTTTAACATCAAATAATTATTTTCTAGGCATAGTGATTAAATGACAAGAGCATGTCTGACACTGAACTGAGCTCAGACTTGCACTAATAATGTACTTTAAATGATGAGAAATTTACACTTATTAATACTGGCTACAAGGAAGAGTTATTCCAGGTGGGATAGAGAAACGAAGGGGAGAAGCCTTCTAGACAGCGATAGACTCCGTGACCTTGCCAACAGTAAATATAAATAATCATTAAAATATGCCATACTACATTTAAAAAGCATTTCTATTGCAATGAGCGACACAACGTCACTCCATCTAGCCTGTACCATAGACTGTATATAAAAAGGCCTGTACACGCTACAGCTCTGTCTCCAGAAAGTGGACGGAGCTGTTGGAGTGAGGGGATTGTAGGCGTGGCCATGCGTTTGATGCAAACCCATTATTGGTCAGTCAAACCACCAATAGAATCTCTTATTTAGACCTTTTTTGACTCGCAAAACTTTTCAACTTGCAAAACTCTCTCACTTGCAAAACGGTTGAACCTGCAAAACTTTCTGACTTGCAAGGAAAACTTATGAACTTGCAAAACTTTCTGACTCGCAAGGAAAACTTTTTAACTTGCAATCAATAAGGACAAATTAGCAATTAAAACTTTTTGTGACACAAAAAAAGGCCTGTTTATTTTTTTTGCTTGCATTAAAAAAAACACAAAAATACCTTCATAAACACTCTGCAGTGTTCCTACAGTAATGCAAATCCATCTAACTCATTTAGAAAAATTTTTTTCTCTAAATTAATTCTAATATACAGTGTAATCATGGAACAATCAAGGAAATTAATTTTTGTCAATGTATAGGATAGTGTTAGTCACTTTAAAATGTTGAGGAACTTTGTGTTGTTGTTCTTCTTCTTCTGCTCTTCCTCAGTCAGCTGTGTTACGGTGCTGTGAGGATGCGAATCTGCTCAGATGCTTGGCAACAGACACCACTTTCTCTGGTTTTTCCACACCTTTGTGCTGGGCCAGCGTGATAACAGTCTCCGTTTTCAGCTCCTGCAATGTTGCCCGGATGGATGTCGACTTACACCTATTGATCACTCCTGCCACTATGTTCCTTCCTGAAGGTATAATCCTTGTCCACCTTCAGTGGGGTCACCACATACTGTTGAGCAGACTTGGAGTACTGGTGTTTATGTTGACTTATATTAACTCCCTCAGAAATTTCTTCCTCTTTGCGGCGTACTTCATGTACAGGGAGTGAAGACTCTCTAGCTGTCCTGTGTGAATGCCCTGTGTGGTTTTCTCCAATTTCTTCAGGAGCTGCTTGTCAAGCACTATCTTCTGCAGGTGTTGAAAGGCAGCATAGCTAGGGAGGAGCCATGGATGCTGACTCTATTTCATGGGCGTAGGTAGGGTGCTCACACCTGGTCATTGTCTCACCAAATACCCAGTGGTGCACATTGGTTATGTGATGCAGGATTGAGATCCACTTCTCTTTCAACTTTGTCACACTTCCCTCACATGTTGTGACGCAAAACCAGAGGTGGATTGTGATCATTCTGATCCACTCAAACAACTCTTCATTGTGGCATTGCAGCAGTCGTTTTTTGACAGACTCAACAATGTGCCAGGGGTCATATTCATGCTGTATAGATTTATGTTCCTGACGCATGACTTTCTGCACTGATGGGTGGCAGTCGGTTGCCAAAACAGATATGGTCACATCATATTCTCCCAACTTGGAAAGGCACCTCTCCATACCATCCACCTCAAGCCAATAACTGTTCTTCACCTCTGTGACTTCAACAGTTTCCTGTGCCACCACCAACTTCGACTTGATGTCCAGGAGTGAGTAGGTTCCATATGAGGTGTTGTGACCTGGACTGTCATATCTGGAGTCTCCTGACACAATGAGTGGCTCATCACCTATGGCACTCAGTACAGCCTCATTGTGTACTGTCCAGGTATTGTTGACCTCTGGGATGACATAAGCCTTCTGTTTGTTGAACCACTGTCTTTTTGAGATGGTTTCCAGACCAATGGTGTCGCACACCTCCATGAATGGACTGCTCTCATTTCCAGTGACAAATACAGCAGCAGGGACAGAAACATTGCATTCCATAATTCCTCTAACTAAAGGCTGAGAATGCCACATAGTCATGGCCATCAATGCATTCTGTATTGTTCCTAAGCCCAAATCCACTTTTGGATTCTGTCGGTGGCCTCACCAAACATTTGCCACAGCCTTCCCAATGACACACATGAAAGAGCTTCAACAATTCTCCTGTCGACACAATACTTTTTCGCTCTCGTGAGCCATTTGGTTCCTCATCCTCAACATCCCTGAAACTCTGATCCTCATCACTGATGCTTTCCTCACTACCCAACTCAAACTCATCATCATTGGGATTATCTTGACTCTCTTCCATTAAACTTTCTACCTCAGACTCTTCACAGCCCTCACTGATAAGGTCCAGATCTTGCTGAGATGACAATGCCGTAGCTGGGGAGAGACCTTTCACAGAAGTACAATATGAACGGTCATTTTTTAATATGTGGTTGTTAAGTATGTCATCTGTCAAAGTGCCTGTGCAAATGTACTGCTTATTGCCTCCCTCTTCTGTATCCTGTTCAAGTGGATCAGTCTGGGTGCTGACACTGACTGTCGCGAGGTTGTGGACACTGCCTGTCTCCTGCTCTATCTCCTTACAGATGTCAGCTTCTGGGAAATTGCTGCTGGCCACCAGACGCATGCATGTCTGCCTAACCTGTAAACACATTTACTGTTTTTAGGTACCCAACTGATATTGACAGCCTTATCATGGAATCCTTTGTACTTACATCCTGACTATTGGTTTAAAGCATATAAAAGAATCTTATACTGAAACACTGTTTCTTGTTGTGTTATTCATTCATTAACCATGTATAGACATTTTGTTGCAGTGGTGGTTGGGTGCAGTGGTGATTATTTTTGGTTCAATGTCCAGTTATGTGCTGTAGTTTGGTTCAATGTCCAGTTATGTGCTGTAGTTTGGTTCAATGTCCAGTTATGTGCTGTAGTTATTTGTGATGATGAATTGTACAAAACTGTAACGTTAATTGTAACATCTATGGACAGTCATGCAACTTACTACATGAGTAATCTGACTTTAACTAACGTTATAGCATATTAACTATTAACATTAACCATATATATATAGTTGCGAGCCAATTCAGGGGTGGTAAAACAACAAAAACGAAAACAGTCAGGCCTCCAGCGGTGTCCTGGATGAAAGTTCAGACGGTCACCACTTTGGGTCGGAAAAAACAGTATAATAATGTTCCTAATGTAAAATTATTGTGTTTAACGTTAGTTCGTGATGGCTATGATATTTCTTGCCACTAGACGTGTAGTGAAAGCCAGCATCCCACATGCTAAAAAACTTTATTGCTAGGGGAAGAAACGGTGGCAATGGTGAGGAAGACAACTGAATTTGGAATAACTTTGAGGATTATCTAACGTTTGGAGTCTGGAGTGAAGTGTAAGCCTGACTGCTATCTAAAGTTGGAGTCACGAAAAGATTCAAGAAATATTTCTTTGAGGTTTGCATCAACTGTGTTGACCTTCTCTGGCTAGTGAATCAAATCAGGATGAGAGTTTTAGGGGAATGCTTTCAGGCCCAGGTAATGGTTGTTTGTTTTGAATTTCGGAGTCATTTTAGATGTTATATTGATACATAAGATAAATCCTATGCTGCTATGGAAAGATTTAGGCTAGGGAACGTGTTTTGGGTTGGGAGGGGTAACAGGTGCTGCTGTTTGGACTGAGCGAGACGCTCATGATGATCAGCTACGTTTCTATAATTTTTTTTTTATCTTGGTGTGGGCATCTTTGATGCTGACTTCTGTGGGTCGCTGAATGCCCTACCTGTCTCTTCCCTGCCTGGCTGGTGCGTTTTAGCGCCCTTTACCTACGGCGGACTGATGCCTCTGTCCCGCTGTTGTCAGAGTATGTTGGGTGGTCAGTAGAGCACACATTATAGGCAGTGAAATTGAAAACAGACGGAGCAACTTCAGGCTTTAGTCTGTTGGTCTGGCGAACAACTAGTTTATCAAACTCAAAGGTCTCCTCCTCAATGTAATCCTCCTCCAGAAATGTTCACTGCAAACCCTGGAGTCAGTGCCATCGGAGGGCTCTCTCTCTTCAGAGCCGTTAGCCAGCAGTACAGTTTTCCGTTTCAGCAGCAGTTTGTGAAAATGGACTGTTTTGTCCTTGGCTTTGACCCTGTAAAACTCATTTTTAAATCCAGGAGCAATACAATAGTGGCCTCCCGTTTGTTTTCTTCTGTCCTGTGGCTCCTTAGTCTCCATCTTCCACTTTTTTTCACTGTCTCTTCCACTAACTTACCTCTTTCTATCGCTATCTTTGTCTTTCACAATCTCTGTCGTTCACCATCTCTATCTGTCACTATCTGTCTTTCACTATCTTTGTCTTTCGCTATCTCTGTCGTTCACTATCTCTATCTTTCTCTGCGTTTTTACTGAACAGAGCCTTTACCACTAGAACCGCCAACGGGTCAAATTTACACGCGGCTGTTTTTTGATTGTATCTTTTTTTCAATATAATATTCAAGTCCCCCAGTCTCTGACTTCTCCTAAGTGTGTTATATAGCACCCCCTATTATTAAAAAATGTCAATATAAAGCCAGATTTTTAAAAAATGGACATTTATACCTATAAGCGCCAGCGGGTAAAATTTACCCCTATACAGAATACATTTATTTTAGCGCTGTTCATGTCACGCGTTTTTAGATAAACATTCTATGTTTGCTATTGGCAACGCCTTTCCCACTACAGGTATTATACTTGCTCAGCGCAGTGAGTGGAGGAGAGTCTGACGGTGGGGGCTGAGCGATGTGTTGATTCTGCATCTGACGGGTCATTATCTTACAACGATCCACTTGAATGAAGTAAATATGCATAAAAGCCGCTGCTCATAGGTTTTGTGTTGCTACATGATCATCAAAACTAATGCAGCAGTAGTCTAGTTTTTCCCTTTGATGAAGGTGTGTTCTGCGGTCCCTTCAAGAGAGCGTGAGGCTCCCTCGTGTGCTTTTTGACCGGCTATAACTTTTCCAGTGCTGTGTATTTTTTAGTAACAGTGATCATTAGGCCTATACATTTTTCCGTTGGGTAAAAATCTACCATGAATTTTGGAATTGATAATCTTTTTTTTTTTCAAATAAATAGCCTACTTTTATTTGGACTTTCAAACTTTTATAGCTATGTGTTACTCTCTGGATGCCCGATGGAGTCCGAAAAAACAAACAGAACTGTAAGAACTAGCCGACATTATGAGACATTATTACCGCTTATAAAACACTACAGCAGTCAGTCTTTTTTGTAAATTGTATGGTGCATTGAAATTCAAGCTGTGTTTAGAATATACATAACATCTATAACAGTGGCGAATGGATGACATCAAAAGAGCCGCCGCGTGTGCGCAGCGCAGGCGATCGACCTGCACGGTGAAGACAATGAATAAAATGGAATAAACATTCTGTAAATGCCTGAAATATGGGGATGGTGTTTATTGGAAATGCACAGCCAATGTGCAAAATGCTTCCCAAAGTGTGTTGGAGCAACATGTAGCAGAAATAATCACAACATCAGGCATTTTTATAGCGGGTAAATCTTACCCGCTATGGTGGATATAGGTATACAACGAACCCTTCTGTTCTAGTGTTAAAGCCAACCAACCCCGTGACGTCACAGGTTATAGTACTGCACAATGGTGGTGCCCTTGCCGCGAAAGATATAACAGTGTTTCTTTTTTCTTTTATATGTTTACATTTGTCATGTTTCTTTGTGCCCACACCGATGCAGAAGTACATTTGATTATCATACTGCATTACTGTCATTATTCTAATGTGCTTCATCAGGATGATTTAATAAAATATTGATTTATTGATCAGACATGTTTTTATATATATATTTTGGATAAATTGGTTTGTTAATCGAGTAGGCAACTTTATTTTCTTTAGAATACACAAAATTAGTGGTTAGATTAATCGACTAATAGAAAAAAATAGTTAGATTATTTTAACCCCCCTGAGAGGCCACAAACAGAACTTTAAATACACTTCTGAGAAGTTTTTAGGCGAGAAATCAACAGTGTAGATTTCGAATATCGGCAGTTTAACAAAAATTGACAGCAAATCGAAAATGTGTTCAAACGTTTTCGGAGTTTTGAGAAGCTCCGCAAGTGCCGACCATGGTGCCTATCTGCGTCGCTGTAGGGTTAACCTGTGGACATGCATACAATCAATAACTTTAGGCACACACCCTATGATGGTTAGGCTAAGGGTAATATACTTTGGGGGGCCATGGGGGAGCAGGTTAAGCCTTTGAAAATGAAATGTCAAATGCTGTTTCCATTTTCATTTTAATATGGTCCTAGAATGCCCACACAACTATGTGATAATGAAAATGAAAATTGGATGATTGCATTTTCATTTAAATTTATACCTAATTAACACATACAAATGTGGAAAATTATAATGTTATTGTGGGATTACATTTTCATGTTTGCATGATAATTTGAAATTAGTCCCCTATTATGTAAAATTAGAACTTAAATCAAGAGACATCTGGCTCATGATGTAAGGTTACAGAATATTCTTGGTTCGTGTAACTTAAAATCACTTTGGAACAAATAAAATGTACAACAACAACAGTGGTATGAATTGAAACTTTGCTTTATTATTATCATTAGGCTATTATAAATAAATATTTGCAGGAATTATAGTATTAATATACTATAATAATATATAATTATAGCATAGTAAATATTAACGCATAATGTACACTATTACGTTGACACTTATCTTTTATAACGGCTCTTTTTATTTTTTTTTTTTAATTTAACGGCTATGCGTGGGCCAAGCGGCATGCCAAAATCTGACGGGTTAACCATGGCTTCTACAGCAAAACCACAACAGCTCACAGGTCTCCCCTCCATTACGACACAATTACGACACAACACTAGATGGGCTACGCCAGCTATCAGTGAGGGCCTGCAGTGAGCGAGTCAATTTGAATCTGTCAGCAAACTAACAGCCAGTGCTTTCACCTGAGGCTTCACCCCTCAGCAGCAGTAGCTTAATCTCATCATGAGCTTCCCGTCCTACATGCTCACTCAGTCCCAATCCCTCGACTACAAGTAAACATGTTGGACCACTGTTACATGTGTAAATGGACAAACAAAAGGAGCCTAAGCTTCAGCCTTACCTTTTGAACATCGTCTCCATGTCCTTAATCTGCTTGCGGGAGAACTCCTTGAACTCCGTGTAAGGGTTGAAGACACGGGTCGGTCGAGGAGCAGCGTTGCCCTCGTTGATGTCCAGCCTGCGGGTCAGTTTGGCGGACAGCTCGGAGGACGAGTCTCCTCCGGCTGCCTCCGGCTCCTGCGGTCTGGGTGGGACCGGCCTCGTCTCAACCTCCTGGGTAGCGGACAGGCGCGACTGCAGCTTCCTAGCCAGCTCTTCAGATGCCATGCTGAGAATGCGACGCAGCTCACTAACTGTCAGAGAGAATGGAGGCTGGCAGCCACTGTCAAACTGCCTGTGACCACCAATAAGAGGGACTTCCGGTCGCATTTTTTTCAAAATAAGACAGTTACCTAAAATGTACAGCAAAACTTGTCTATTGAGGGTTTCAAATAGTTGTGTTGTTGTTGTTTTTGACTTCCACATCTGTGGTCACCATAATTTTCACTTCCCAGCTTTTGCAAAGAACAGTTTAGGATGGCATATTTTGTTTTTTTCTTTTCAGTCAAAATACAATAACAGCAAAATGATAATTTCAGATAATGGATGTATAGATTCACCTAATCCAGAAGATGGCGGTAATGCTCTGCTGTTAAAAACTGGCAGGAGGAGGCAAAAATTGGCAAGTAGGATAACATCACAAAAAGCTTACAAAACTAATCATTTCAGTTTTAGTATTTTCAGCTGAAAAAAATATGTATTGAAACTTTGGTTGTTTAGTTTTTTGACATTCTTGTAGTTTTTTGTTTATTTGCCTTCATTGTACAATGTAAAAATTGATTGATTTGAATTAGCATCCACTAATTTGAGAATGTGATAGGGCATGTCACTTTTCAACTTCCCTAATTGTATAGGTGCTCTCGATGGAAAGCATGTCAAGATTGAGGCCCCTATGAGCACAGGTTCCCTCTTTTTTAATTATAAAGGAACCTTTTCCACTGTCCTCCTTGCATTAGTGGAAGCCGGTTACAGTTTCCTGGCCATCGATGTGGACAGCTATGGGAACAGCGACGGAGGCATTTTCGCTGGGACGGGCGCTCCACCGTGGGACCCTGAATGTTCTACCGCCACTGGAGCTACCGTCTGTGCCTGAATTGAGGAAGGTGAACCACGTTATCATGGCAGACAAGGCCTTTGCCAAGAAACCATATCTGCTCCGACCCTATGGCGGAAAGCGCATTGAAGAGGACAAGCGCATCTTCGACCTCCGCCTGTCAAGAGCACATCGCATCTTTTTCAGATGATGAATTCAGGATTCAAGATTCAGGGTTTATAAAATGCCAATGGAGGTGAACCCTGACCAGGCAGACAGCATCGTCAAGGCAACCTGCATCTTATGCAACTACCTAGGCCATGAAGTAGTGGGACAAGCCAGCCAGGATGACAGCTTTGACTTTGAGGATGCTGGCAACGCGTGTCTACAGGAGTTTCAAAAGCCAAGGGGTAAGCGGGCAGCTGAATAGGCTCTCCACATTAGAGACACATTAAGAAAATATTTTGTCTCACCTGCTGACAAGGCTGTACGACCATGTGCACCAGGACTCAGATTGTAGACACTGCCTCATTGTTTAGTTCACGCATGCAGTGTTCTTGACACACACTTACTAGGGCCTGAGCACGAAACGTGTGAGGTCCCTATTGAAACTGAAGAGATTTTTTCCTTTCCTTTTTCCTCAATTTTGGGGGCCTAAACATACTCGAAAACTCACCAAACTTTGCGCAAAATTCAGGAGTGGAGAAAAATTCATATTTTATGGGTTTTGCGCATGGGCGTGGCAAAATGGCTCGCCAGCATCCCCTACAGAGCAGCCCCCAGACAAAGTTTCACCTACACGTAAGAAATTTTTGTGGTATGTGTATCATGCCCAGACCCACAAAAAAGGCTCTTGGAGCCATTGCCTAAACCAAACAGGAAGTCAGCCTTTTTGGATTTAATGGTCATTTTTGGCGACCTGCGATGGACTGTAGACCTGTCCAGGGTGTACCCCGCCTTTCGCCCAATGTAAGCTGGGATTGGCTCCAGCCCCCCACGACCCTGTATGCAGGATAAGTGGTTGACGATGGATGGATGGTTATTTTTGTCATTTTACACACTCCATACTTTAACAAACTCCTCCTAGGGAATTCGTCCGACCGACTTCGGATTTGTGCTATGCAGTCTAAACCCAATGATGATTAAAAGTTGTGCAAACGGTGAGTTTTCGTGGAATGGCATGCCCATGGCGTGGCGTCCAAAATCAATTATTCGTCATAAAGCAGGAAGTTGTTGTAACTTTAGTCTACATGCTAACATCCGCACCAAATTTGTAATTTACTATAAGAGTCCCACCCTGAACACAGCCACATGCCAATATTCACTTAAAGTCGCAGAGCCACCTCGTGGCAACAGGAAATGACACATTGTGCTGTAATGTACTACTCCTAGCAGGTTGGACATATCAATTTCAAAACTGTCCCAGAAAACCCTTAACACATTGATGAAGCCACGTTGTAAAACTTGTGAGTTTGCAGTTAACGGCGTGGCGGTGGTGTGGCAGCAAAGTTAAACGCTTGCCATGACACAGGAAGTTGTTGTAACTTGACTGTACATGATGTATGCTCATGCCAACTTTTGCACTTGTCAGCATTGTATTATAGTATTATTGTATTTTTTAATATACTTGTAAATTTTTTTGATATCCTTACTTTTTATATATTTATATTACTATTTATGTATTATGTGTACTGTAAGCACCAATTCATACAAAGCCAAATTCCTCGTATGTGAAAATGCACATGCAAAAAGATCACATGTACATGCCGATATTCACCTATAGTCATAACGCCACCTACTGGCAACAGGAAGTGACCTTCAATGAAGCAGGCATTTGGTCATTTTTGGAATTTTTTTTATTTTTTATTTCCTCCACACTTCGTACGTTAACGAACTCCTCCTAGAGAATTAGTCCAACTAAAAGTTGTGCAAATGGGGAGTTTTCGTGGAACAGCGTGCCCGAGGCGTGGCGTCCAAAGTTGATGATTCGCCATGAAAGACAAAGTTGTTCTTCAGTGTACATGCTCACATCTGCACCAAACTTTGATAACAGTCACTCCCAGAACACATCTACATACCAATAGTCAGTTGTCGTCACAGCGCCAAGTACTATGCAGCGCAACAGAGGGGACACAGGAAGTGATGATTAATACCTTTGTGCAGCGTCCGACGCGACTGGAGAATTCACAGCCTCACTGGCAGAGCTCCGGAATCTGCAATGCAGCACATGGAGCTGGGAAAACATTTCTCTGACTCCCGTACCATCAGCATTGGTTCCCCTCTAGGCTGCGTTCTTTCCCCTCTCCTATTCTCCCTGTACAACAACAACAACTGCACCTCCAGTCACCAGTCCGTCAAGCTCCCAACAAACTTCTCCCCCTTCTCACTCCCTTTTACAGTAAGGGTAAACCGGGGCGAAAGTAACACGGGACGAAAGTAACAAGGCGATTTTCTCAGAGCCCTGACTGCATTTGCAGTCCAAGCTGTGACAGCACCTTCAGTACGCAACCCTTGATGGAGCTGCCAAATATCGCAAGATTTTGTCATCATTTCCCGCAGCAGTCTTCGGAAAACTGTTTGGTCAGTTCTTATTCTTATCACCCTAATGTCTAACACTAAGGTTAATCTAATAACGTTACATTTTGGCTTCTCTCTTCTTGCTGACTTGTCTTTGACTCATTAAAAGCTGCAGTTAGAACACACTACAGCAGCTTTTATATTGCTCGTATCTGGCTAATGTTAAGCTAACAAGCTATATGACGACAGCGATACCTGTTAAATGTTAACACATAAATAAAATACAGGAATTTCACTCACCAAGTAGAACACGGATTTCCTGGAGGTTCTCTCTCCAATGAACTGCACAGCCTGCCATTATTCATCCGGTATCTGCACGTAGAAATGTCCAAAAGTCTCCGACATGGTGAGCCTCAGAGCTCCGTGTAGCTTAGTGAGGCTAACAGACAGCAGACCGAGTGCTAGCAGTGGCAGCGACTAAAGGTACCTGTCAATCAAAGCGGCCACAGCCCTAATAATGCGGCACTTTAAGGCTTAATATAATTTAAACAAGTGAGTTAAAAAAAAATTCACCCCCCTCACAGTTGTCACGAAGGAAAAAATTAGCGATATGCACTAAAACCCTTTTTTGTGTCTTCTCCCTCAACAGACAGCCGAAGTACCCCAAAGGAGGGGGTGAAAGGTTTGCAGCGATTTGGAACAACAGAAATTCAGCTTTGAAGTGGTAGGCCACATAAAATCACAGCGGGGTCGATGCATCTGCAGAAGGTGCCAACTTTCTGCAGAGTCAACAGCATCAGACCTCCAAACGTCGTGTGGCCTTCAGATTAGCTCTAGAACAGTGCATAGAGAGCTTCGTGGAATGGGTTTCCATGGCCGAGCAGCTGCATCCAAGCCTTACATCACCAAGTGCAATGCAAAGCATCGGATACATGGTGAAAAGCACGCCGCCACTAAACACTAGTGCAGTGGAGACGTGTTCTCTGGAGTGACGAAGCATTGGCAACTGGCAATCTGATGGATAAGTTTGGGTTAGGCAGTTGCCAAGAGAATGGTACTGGCCTGACTGCATTGTGCGAAGTGTGTAAAGTTTGGTGTGGGGGTGTTTTTCAGGGGTTGGGCTTGGCCCCTTAGTTCCAGTGAAAGGAACTGTTAATGCTTCAGCATACCAAAACAATTTCATGCTCCCAGCTTTGTGGAAACAGTTTGGGAATGGACCCTTCCTGTTCCAACATTACTGCGCACCAGTCCACAAAGCAAGGTCCATAAAGACATGGATAAGCGAGTTTGGTGTGGAGAACTTGTCTGCACAGTCCTGACCCCAACCCAACAGAACACCTTTGGGATGAATTAGAGCGGAGAGTGCGAGCCAGGCCTTCTCATCCGACATCTGTCCCTGACCTCACAAATGCCCTTCTAGAAGAATGGTCCAAAAGTCCAATGAACACACACACACAGCTGATTACCAGTTTTAGAACAGTATTTTGATGTTTTTATTAAAGGAAAATCTAATATTTGCAGGTGTTGTATCATTCTTTTTTACAATATATTGATTACATTAACGAGATTTTGTTGATGTGAAATTATATAATAAAACTCAATTAAAAGCAGCACTTTACTATACATTTAACCCTGATTATTTGTATTATAGCAGTGTTCAACTATATTTAAAGCTAATTTAATTGTTTTTACAGTTGTATATGTTCTTAATTAAACAATAAAAGCCACAAAAATTGCACAAGATTTTATGTAGAATTTAAGTTACAGACTTGTCATTATGGAATATTACTGTATTTTTATGAGTGGGTTATTTACTGTTATTTTATGGTATTTTTCTGGCACCCCAGCTGCTGGAATATTTCCGTTTTTTTCCCCGCAGAGACCAACCCCAACCTGAACCAGGCGGTGAGGACCTCAATGACCATAATGGTGTCACCCCGACACTCCCCAGGACGAGCCAAATGACAGGGTAACCATGGCAACCGTGCCCCCTTGCTAATTATTCCAAACATCAAAGATCTCCTCTTCAGTCTGGTCTCTTAACATGCCCTCTAACTTTCACAGCTAGGTGTGAGAAACTCCAGACGCCAGAGAAGGACGCCCCGAATTCCTGTGTGTGTACAAATGAATACTGTCTCCCTATAACTTCCCTATTACCTTGTTTAATTAAATAATCTTTGTTAAGTTATTTAGTAGGTCTCTCCACTCCATTTGAGTAGTTATATTACCTTGTTGTTGTTGAAAAGAAGAATCCATAAAGAAAGTTAATTTGCAGTGTTTTAATCTTCCTCAATACTCACTGATATTCCTTTAATTTATGTTATACTAATGCCATGCTTCAACACTGTTTTATATAGTTTCTTGTTAAAGAACATGATACAGAAATATTATCCTGTGCTACTTAATTAATTTTCTAGCTCGAGGTTAATGTTAAATAACCATTTCTTCCCTAGTGAGAGGATCAATTGTTCTCTCATGGAACCAAGTATTGCAGGTCCCTGTTTCTTTAATGCCTCTCCCGCTGTTTTAATGTATCACTCTGTATTCTATTGTGTATAATCTGATGCCATGTTCATGTAACTTGCTTATATTTTCTAAGTAAGAATGTGTAACAGCCAATATTATCCAGGAAATGTTGAGTTAAGTCTCTTTCATTCTGAAATCCTGAAAATGTGTTTAACTGGTAACCATTCCAATCATTACAATGATTAAGTAATTGTTTCCTTTCCTTTTTATCAAATGCTTGAAGCTAAGAATGGTCTACTGTTATGACAATTAAGGTTTGATTGTGGGAAGATATTTGATTAAAATACGCGCAAATAGATTTTAAAATAGACATTAAAGTTAAGGGACAGCCTCTCTCAGGGGAACAAAGCCTTCCTCCTGAGACACGCCCTAGACAACAAAACTCGGCAACATGCGGCGCTCTCATTCTTGTTCTCAGGTCTCTTCGCTCTTGCTGTCTGCTCTACACGCTTACGGAGCATATCCCGTCTCCCAGCAACACCCTAAGGAGTCCGGCCTGGCATTGCCGCAAAGATTTCTTTGTTCTTCTAACTTTGACGTCACGCCAAGGACACAATGTTATCCGAAAACTCAAGATTTACAACATAGCATCATCAATGTCTTAAGGCTCTTCTGAGACTGTTTTAAAGCAGGTGAGGCAAATATGTTGGGATTAGTACATAACAGCGTAAAACTTTACACTTCCTGTTGCCAGCAGGTGACGCTATGACATTGTGTGTTTATTGGCATATGGAAGTGTTCAGGGCGGGACTCTCATCTTACATGTACAGTTTGGTGCAGATCTGAGGATGCAGACTGAAGTTATAAATACTTCCCGTTTCACGGCAAATCATCGATTTTGGACACCACGCCACGGACGAGAAGAGAAATTTGAAGTCGATCGGACTAAACCTCTAGGAGGAGTTCGTTAAAGTATGGAGTGTGTAAATCATCCAAGAGGCTTTTTGGTTCGTCTGGACATGATACATGAGGATTTTCATACATGTAGGGGAAACGTACCACGGGGGCTGCTTTGTTAAAAGTCATTTCCTGTTGCCAGAAGGTGGTGCTATTACCATGGGTGAATGTCGGCATGTATATGTGTTCAGGGCGGGAGTCTTGTTAAACATGTAAAATTTCGTACAGATCTAAGCATGTACAGTAAAGTTACGACATCTTCCTGTTTCATGGCGAAGCATGGCACTTCGCCACCACGCCCCCGTTTTACAACATGGCCTCATCAATGTGTTATGGGTTTCCTGGGACAGTTTTGAAGTTCATATGTTCAACCTGCTCGGCGTAGTACATTACAGCGTGAAACGTTTCATTTCCTGTTGCCAGCAGGTGGCGCTTTCTCTGAAACATTATCTTTTAAAATCAGGTTTTTCTTAAAAATGGTACTTTCGCCCCTGCTCTCCCCTACATATTGTTTGCATAATACAAATCAGATGCACATGTAAAAAACTGTTATTTATAGTCTCTTTTACTGTTTAATACCTTACATTACATTTATTCATTTAGCTGACACTTTTATCCAAACTGACTTATAATTACTAAGTATGTCAGAGGTCGCATGCCTCTGGAGCAACTAGGGGTTAAGTCTCCTGCTCAGGAATACAATGGTGGATGGGTCACAGTGGAGAATTTAACCCAAATCTCTCACACCAAAGGCATGTGTCTTATCCACGGCGCCATCTCCACCCATCTATACCTTTTTATATGTGTGTGTGTGTATATATATATATATATATATATATAAGGTTTATGTCTGTTGGTCACCAAAGCAAATCCCTTGGATGTGTAAAAACTACTTTTTCTGATTCTCTCCCCGGCTTCTTCTTGTAGCGTGCTTGCTGAAAATTCTTGTTGGTGTGTGATCTGGAGCCTTAAAGGATTACGCTGTTCTTGTGATTGATTTTCTGGGCTTCCAATGCTACATAGTGCAATACTAGGAGCTCCGGTAATGAAAGAGACGCCATTCTCCATATTACAAGTCAGTGTACCATCAAAATGATTTTGAAGTTGTTACAGTATTTTAAGATAAAATTACTACATAAGAACGCTATGAAATTCATGATATTACAGTTACCTATATACAACTACATTAATTAAAGTAGAGTGTATTATAATCCTTATGCGCATCACAAAAATTTAAGAACCCTATGAAATTCATGATATTACAGTTATCTATATACAACTAAATTAATTAAAGAGGTGGTATTATGCTTTTGGGCTTTTTTCCTCTCCTTTATTGAGTTATATCTCTTTTTTGTGCATGTAACAGGTTTGCAAAGTGAAAAAGCCCATAGTCCAGCCCAAAGGGAGTTCCCATCTCCCACAGAAAGCTCTGCTCTGAACCGCCTGAAAACAGCTCGTTTGTAGTCCAGCCCTTCACTTCCTTTACTTGTGACGTCACAATGAAAACGCGTCATAAAGCTTGCCAAGCGGCTAGCGGGGCCAGGCACGCC
Organism: Micropterus dolomieu; assembly: GCF_021292245.1. Taxonomy (NCBI): domain Eukaryota; kingdom Metazoa; phylum Chordata; class Actinopteri; order Centrarchiformes; family Centrarchidae; genus Micropterus; species Micropterus dolomieu. The sequence goes on along the minus strand of NC_060166.1, from coordinate 2,764,511 downwards.
CTCAAACCAAGCTAGTCTGAGCGGAGGCCCTTTGGCTCGAACCGCCTTTGTTTGGTTTTCCATTGTAGAAATGTTGCACCTGTACCTGCTTCCAGGTACTTTTTTTCGTATCACCTCACCTCCGTCGAGGTTCCAAGCGAGCTGAGGGATACTAAAATGTAACGTGAAAACAGACAGACAAGTCTAAGTTTTGAGCTGAGAAATCAGCTGTGTAGATTTTGAATATTGGCGGAAATATGGCGGAACAAAAATGTGCTTGAATATTTTCGGAGTTGAGGAGCTCTGCAAGTGGCTACAGGGAAAGCCACGCGGGAGGAGTGTATGAGGCCGGCCAGCCGCCCGCTCACACAGACCGTTGCAGCAACAACGGCAGAGGAAAACACAGCTGGAAGGTTTTCATACCGCTTATCTGTCTTTACATTCTGAGGAATGTTGAAACATTTTAACTTAAAAAAGAGAAAGCTGTGTGGATCGCTGGTGTGTGTGTCGCATTGAACATTACGTCGCGGCAGTTGTGTGTGGCGTCGCTATGACGACCAGCTACGTACTATCTCTGGGTACTGTCTGCAATGGAAAACGGAGCAGGGCCGGGTAGAGTCGAATCTATCGATTTGCACTATGGTAGCATTTTTCGGCAAGGCAGCATAGATCGTCAGAACACCGGCAACAGTTCAATGTTTAGTCCTAATGATAAGATGTGGAACAATGATGTTGTGTGGTTGTGGACTTCTACCATCTGCTAGGTTACGGTCGCAGTCTGAAGCAGCTTTGATTTGGATCACACTACCTTGTTTCTTACGACCCGCCCTTCTCTGCTTCTGATTGGCTAGTAGTCCTTACCTGGGAACTGCGCATGTGCAAGTAACATTCATCACTCTGTAGCTCAAGAGCGGAGCGTACAACACACAGGGTGAAAAGAGGAGCTGCAGCAATGTGCAGTATGAGAAAAATATGGTGTTTTTTGAAAATTAAACCATGTAAACCTGTTGTGGTACAACCCCTAAATAAGATTTTGAACCTGAAAATAAGTGTAATACCACCTCTTTAAAGTATTATGTATTATAATCCTATAATGACTTACTAATATGATGGGACAAATCTAGACATCTAGATTTTAAAGCATAAAATGCAGAGAATCTTGCTTCCTCTTGTGACGGGGGTAACTCGGTCGATTAAAGCAAACCAGGTAGCCTTCCGTGTGTGAGACCTGTACTGTTTTCTGGGGTTTTTCTTTTGACATCGCCCACCATGGGGCCGCAGCGGTGCTGTCACAAGTCTAATTCAACGAAACGCCTCAAACCCAATTAGATCATTTAAGTTTCAGAGAGTTTGTTGAGACCAGCGCTGTTTTCTGGGATCTTTGTCTTTTTTTTTCTTACATCACCTACCATGGGGGGTGCAGTGCAACAACAAGTCTAGTTCAACAAAACACCTCAAACCCAGTAGGTTCATCTGAGTTTTGGAGAATTTGACCGGAGTACATGTTCCCTGGCATTGTGACAATTACTCATTAACAGACCAGCTGAACAATCAACTGTAAGAATTGTATGCAGTAGCTTGACAATAATTTCTCCGGTCACAAGGCTATTAAATAAAACAGTCCCTTCACTAATGGTTTCAATAGTAAACTGTCATAGGAATGACAATTACCGATAAAAAAACATTATATTCTGACCAGAAGCATTTAAGAAAACATAAATTACAAAGTATCTTTTGTATTCCAAGCAAATAGGAGGCTTTTTAATCAATTTTAACAAAACTCCTGTCACCGCTATGCATCACGGGATTTCTGAGGGACGGCCTTTAAAGCTGATATAAGGTCCTCAAATTCCACTGGAAGCCATGAGAATCTTGTTGCCTCTTGTGTTGAATGACCGCGTTGCGGGTGTGTGAGCCTCTGTCTCTTACATGCAGTAACATATAGTTGTGAGAATGTGCTGTAGAGGCAGGAGGGTGTGTTGAGATTCAGTGTGGATTTTATGTATGCTTTTTCTTAACTGTGGCTAAACTGTCTTATAGCAAATAATAATGACAATTAAACTTTCTCAGTAACAAGCTGTTTCAAATGTGCCAGTGATTATTTATCATTCTTGTTTTAAACTCTCAATAACAAATGTTTCAAATGCATGTATGATTATTTTTCGTTCTTGATTTAAACTCTTGGGATTATGCATGAGAACACAAAACAGATGGCTATCACAAGATGTTTACAAATGCGTGTGTGATTATTTTTCATTCTTATGTGGTTCTTACGACACTCGCAATAACCTGTCTCATTGTCAGAGAGGAGAGAAGAAACACTTATTTTAGTCCTATAGTTATTGTGACTCGTTAAGAACTGCTATGCGATGCCTATAGTGTAACTGGGGAGGGTGTTGCCTGTGTGTGACAGCTGATGGGGCATGAGAACAGGATGGGATCACAGCTAGACAGGTGTCGGTTTGACATGAACGCGCGAATGCGGATGTATATTCACAGCCATCTATCTCTGCATAGACCATAATGTCAGACTACCGGGTATTACAGGATAAAACTGTGAAAGTAGAGCGTTGATGTTTTATCTTTATCATTGTAATATAGGGTACATTAGTCTATGTGATGCAGTGTTGTTATCAGGAACTAAAAGTTACAAAGAGCAGACAGTAGAGTTAGTGAAAGGGGATGGATTTATGCTTGAGAACACCAAAACATATGGCTCTTACAGAGAAGTGACAGCCATCGATATGAATATTATTATGGGGTTGATCCGCTTTTTAGCTTTGATGGGTGCCAAAATAGGATATGTCCCCCACATCACATAGACAGGTTTTCGGGCGAGCCGTCGTGAATTTGTTGTATATGATTCTGCGAACTTTCTCATGGAGGGAATGAGAAATGATCCCATCAACCTGTCAAAAGCAGGTGTCTGTCGGCATAAGATGAAAGAGCAAATCTTGGATGTAGAAAACATCTGTCTGATCAATGTAAGGTACTATAGTCTCTAGTCTACATGGCACTAAGTCCGGTTTCAGATGTTGCAAATATCAAATGCCAGAGTCAATGACACGAGAAAGACATCCTCTAGGTGTGATGCATACATATGAGATCTCTACCTCCTTCTGTCAAAAGTCGGATATCTGATGATCTAACATAAAAGTGTAACATCAGATTTAGACAAAATGTTTTTATCTCATCTTACAGCTCTGCTATAGCACGTGGTATGTCCTGATGCCATTTGTACACGTTACAGACAATTGTCTGTATCGTTGCAAGAGTAATATACAGTGAGTTTATTTATTTTAAGTTCGATCTTCAGGTCAACAAATGTGAATTATTAATATTATTATTATTATAATGTAGGTTGTAACACAACTTGTGTGGATTCTGAAATCAAATGGTGATTATTTAAATCTATCCTTTATTTAAAAAAGCTTGTTTGGTGACATGTCCCGAGTGAGACGTCCCCTTCGGTGATATGCCCCTACTAGTCTGCGGTTCGCGTGCATCATTTTTCACAACGTTTATATAAAAAAAGGGCTACTATGAGATTGAACAGATCAGATATATTTCTTATAAATGTTGATAGATAAAATTCTAATTCAGTAAATTATGACACAAGGGTCTATGTATATTTAGAACACTATTTATATATAGTCTATCATACTAATTCTAAGGACTCCCCTTTCCTCCACCAGAGATGTCTCGATGCGAATGGGAGGTTTGAGGTAATAAAAGGTAATATATAAGACGTATGTGTGAAAATAGGATGTGTTTTTGGGGCATAAGATGGGGATAAAGACATCCCTGCAAGGCTTCCCTTTTTAGTCGGAACCTCTGGTGCAGTTTGCTGTTGCTGCTGTTTCACTTCAGATCCTATCCAAGATGTCTCATGTTGCTGCTAAGTTAAAACCCTCAAATTAATTATGTAGGTGTATTGCTCGTATTGGCTATTTCATCTGATTTTCTTTTTAATATAAAAAAAGTTTCTTTCAGACAGCTCTGAATTGTGTGGATGTTTCACCACATGATGATGCGGAAGGCAGGAGACAGCGGATAGCTCATTTTCTAGGTAAATAGGGTTTCATATTTATGCATTGTTGACTAGTAGGCCTAATGTGTTTTAATACAAAGAATGTAACCTCACGTAAGTTGATTATTGTATTACAGAAGAACATCATTTATTTGACGGAGAACGACCGGCACATGATAAGTTATTTTTTTTTATTTGTCATAGGGTGCTGGGTTGAGTGTTACGCTTCTGCGTGTGGGCATGCTACTGTACATGGTTAATTTTGTAAACCAATCGCGACAATTGTTGTTGTGATGTTCTAGAATGTCTATTGGATATGATGCAAAAGGTTGTGAATGGTGTGACACATCACAGAAGTAGTCCTGTAGTTCTTTTTCAAATTACTTGACTCCCGGACTGCATGGTATGCCGTAGTGTAAATCTAATTAGTATGATAATTCAGTCGCTCATGATATAACAATATATTATTTTTGCTTTTAAATGCATTTATACTGTCTGTGTACTAGAGATTAATAACAATACGGTTGTAACTGTCTCAAACATTTATTAAAATATAATTTACAGACCTGTCCCATATAACCTGACAGTGTTAGATAAAGTGGGGATACTTTATTATTTACTTTTAAATGAATCATTAAACATCTGAGAAATACTTTTACAACATTTAACAAACATAATATTAGACATTTTAACAATATATTAACATTTAACAACATATATAATATATTAAAGAAATATTTTATGCAGTAACTCTAACATATTAATATAGTTAAAATTATTTCAACAATGTATAAAATTCATGTTTTTCTAGTAACCTAAAGCCTAAATGTCTTCAGTTATTAATACTAGACTATGTAAATAAGTTTTTTAAATGCTTTTCTGGAAGTAATGGGAGTATTTAACTAGTGCACGGTCTCTTACCAATCCATTCACTTGTTTTGTACCGCAAGTTAGGGATATTCCAGGCCCTGGTTGAAAAACTTAGCTTGTGTTCCTGTTCTTTTTTTTCCCTCTCCTCTTTGTATGGATGTCATCTTTTGTGTATCCTAGTGTATTTAAGAAATTACTAACCTAAAATTTGATATTCAGACACATTATTCCTACTAACAACTTTAAACTGTTATCTTTTTTTCATGAAACTGCTGCACTGTGCTTACTAGCATTAGCCCTAAACTGTGTTGTTAGACCAGGATGCATCCAATCTGGCAAAAGGGGACTTCAGATGGTGTTTATAGATAAACAAATTTGTTAAAGCATAAATGATTGGCATAATTTCGACATAGATCCCTTCACTACAAACTATTTAAACAATACATATACAATTTAATACATTCTAACTGATTTAGGTTGTTTAAAAAAGCAGTTAACCAAAAATGTGACTCGCTTTACCTTACTTTACCCTAGTAAATATTCTCTTTACATCTTACACTAAATATAATGCATTGGCCTTTGTGTGCTTTATAGCCATTAACTGCGTCTCGTATGCTCCCCTGTTGATCGATGAAGCCACCGAAGTGATACCACAGGGTTGCAGAACTGAATCTCTGAGGAATAACAGGCCTTACCCTGAGGCTGAAGGTGCCTATAACTGTGTTTATTTTAACACTTGTAGAGAGAATGTATGTATATTACAATTATATTGTATGTTCCCCTTCGAGGGAACTCGAACTGCGTCGGTTACGACTCTATGGGACCGCCTCTAGGCGTAGTAGGTCTGAACGTGAATGAAATCACTCCAATCCTATTGGCTTGTTGCTAGAACGGTAAGGTGTGACGGAATAACCGCAGGAGTATAAAGCACACCTGTACACACTCATCATTAGCTTTTTTCTATTCAGCAGGCGCTCTGTATGTTGTTTGAAGAAAGCTCTAGTCGTACAAGCAGTGTGTCTTACCTGAAGAAGAAATCTACCAGCATGTCCGGCAACCAGATGTACAGAAGGTGTGTTTTTTCTTGCCCTCAGTACATCACGGATGGAGATTCTCATGAGATGTGTGTCTCATGTTTGGGGATGGAGCACGCCCGAGCAGCTCTTGAGGGGGCTGCCTGCGCCCGTTGCGAAGCCCTTTCCGTGCGGGTACTGAGGTACAGCATGGCTCTCTTTTCCGAGGATGGCCGGATGTGTTTTCCCCGTGGAGTGGGCCCAGCGGCCGCTGAGGCGGCCCGGCGGCTTCACTCATGGGGTTCACAGTGTGATCTGTCAGAGGATTTCGGGACGGCTGAGGCTTTTTCCCGACCTTCATCTGCTGGCTCCGACGCTTCCTTTCCTCATTCGGGGAGCCCGTTCTCGGCTTCTCCCGCTCGTGGTTTGGATCCGGAGACGCTGCAGCAATCCGACTCCGAGGAGGCGGACGTGCTCAGCGTAGTGGACGATGACTTCCGGGTGTTGGGGCGGCGTCATCTGGTGGCGCCCGACTATGACGTGCTGCTGGAGGTGGTGACTAGAGCCGTGGCTAAGCTCAACATCAACTGGCCACAGGAGGAGCAGACACCACAGGCTAGTGGTAAGCTTGATGAAAGGTTTCTTAAGCACCACGCGCCACCTCCACGCCGGTCTCTGCCATTCTTTCCTGATTTACAAGATGAACTGAGTAATCATGGGGCAGACCCTTCTCTACACGTCTTTCCACACCCCTATCACTGAATTACCTCCCGGAGGCCGATCGAGGTCCCCTCCGCCGTGGCAACGGGTGATGTTATCCCGCCGTTTACACGTTCAGGACGCACCTGCCACCATTGAGTCCACGCCGTAATGCCTGCCCCAAGGGTCTGCAGTCAGGCGGCGTTCAGACTCACTCACCGTGGATCTTCGGCGGCTCTCCCCTGCTGTTCTGGGGCTTCAGGGGTCCGCCAGAAGATCACACGCGACACCGACCACCAGCCCCGAGGGGCTGTTCCATTGGCAGACTTTGCAGAGGCTTGGCGGAGCCTGACGAACATTTCTCCGTGGGTCCTGCACACTGCCATACATGGGTTTCGACTACAGTTCAAAACCCGCCCTCCAAAATTCAACGGGGTGGTTTGGACTGTGGTCCACCCGGAGCAAGGTCCGGTGTTGGGACAGGAAGCTCGTACTCTGCTGAAGAAAGGGGCCGTGGAACATGTCTCCCCCCCAGACAGAGACGCCGGTTCTACAGCTGGTACTTCATAGTCCCCAAGAAGGACGGAGGGCTGCGCCCTATTTTGGATCTGCGGGTACTATCCGGTCTCTGTGGAGATTCAGGTTCAAGATGCTCATTATCCCCGCCATCGTGACGCACATCCAATCCGAGGATTGGTTCGTCACGATAGATCTAAAGGACGCCTATTTCCACGTCTCCATCCGTCTTTCTCACAGGAGTTCCTGAGGTTCGCCTTCAGGGGTGTGGCTTACCAGTATCGGGTTCTTCCATTTGGCCTGGCACTTTCCCCTCGCACATTCACCAAGTGTATGGATGCAGCAATGGCCCCGCTGAGGCTCCAGGGCGTCCGGATTTCAACTACATCAACGACTGGCTCATCCTAGCCCAGTCTCGAGAGCTGGCGAGGTGCTGGCGCCCACCCAACGGACTACGTTCCTAGGGGTAGTATGGGATTCGACAACGATGCGGGCACAATTGTCTCCGGCACGTGTCGACACCATATTGGCTGCCGTGAAAGGGGTGAAGTTAGGCCACGCCATCACTAT
>NC_060166.1:2749616-2756734 GCF_021292245.1 Micropterus dolomieu | reverse complement strand
GCCGTGGCTAAGCTCAACATCAACTGGCCACAGGAGGAGCAGACACCACAGGCTAGTGGTAAGCTTGATGAAAGGTTTCTTAAGCACCACGCGCCACCTCCACGCCGGTCTCTGCCATTCTTTCCTGATTTACAAGATGAACTGAGTAATCATGGGGCAGACCCTTCTCTACACGTCTTTCCACACCCCTATCACTGAATTACCTCCCGGAGGCCGATCGAGGTCCCCTCCGCCGTGGCAACGGGTGATGTTATCCCGCCGTTTACACGTTCAGGACGCACCTGCCACCATTGAGTCCACGCCGTAATGCCTGCCCCAAGGGTCTGCAGTCAGGCGGCGTTCAGACTCACTCACCGTGGATCTTCGGCGGCTCTCCCCTGCTGTTCTGGGGCTTCAGGGGTCCACCAGAAGATCACACGAGACACCGACCACCAGCCCCGAGGGGCTGTTCCATTGGCAGACTTTGCAGAGGCTTGGCGGAGCCTGACGAACATTTCTCCGTGGGTCCTGCACACTGCCATACATGGGTTTCGACTACAGTTCAAAACCCGCCCTCCAAAATTCAACGGGGTGGTTTGGACTGTGGTCCACCCGGAGCAAGGTCCGGTGTTGGGACAGGAAGCTCGTACTCTGCTGAAGAAAGGGGCCGTGGAACATGTCTCCCCCCCAGACAGAGACGCCGGTTCTACAGCTGGTACTTCATAGTCCCCAAGAAGGACGGAGGGCTGCGCCCTATTTTGGATCTGCGGGTACTATCCGGTCTCTGTGGAGATTCAGGTTCAAGATGCTCATTATCCCCGCCATCGTGACGCACATCCAATCCGAGGATTGGTTCGTCACGATAGATCTAAAGGACGCCTATTTCCACGTCTCCATCCGTCTTTCTCACAGGAGTTCCTGAGGTTCGCCTTCAGGGGTGTGGCTTACCAGTATCGGGTTCTTCCATTTGGCCTGGCACTTTCCCCTCGCACATTCACCAAGTGTATGGATGCAGCAATGGCCCCGCTGAGGCTCCAGGGCGTCCGGATTTCAACTACATCAACGACTGGCTCATCCTAGCCCAGTCTCGAGAGCTGGCGAGGTGCTGGCGCCCACCCAACGGACTACGTTCCTAGGGGTAGTATGGGATTCGACAACGATGCGGGCACAATTGTCTCCGGCACGTGTCGACACCATATTGGCTGCCGTGAAAGGGGTGAAGTTAGGCCACGCCATCACTATAAAACACTTTCAATGAGTGTTGGGTCTCCTGGCGGCTGCGTCCAGCGTAATACCATCTGGACTGCTGCACATGAGACCCCTGCAGTGGTGGCTAAGGACCAAGGGTTTTTCCCCGAGGGGAAATCCTTTCCGTCTGATTTGGGTTACGTGCAAGTGTCTTCGTTCCCTATCAGTTTGGAAGGAAACTTGGTTCCTGTCCCAGGGGCCCGTGCTGGGAGGGTCTTGTCGCCGGCTGGTCATTTCAACAGACGCCTCCCTCGCGGGCTGGGGCGCGGTCATGGACGGCCGCTTTGCAAGGGGATCCTGGCAGGTGCATCAGTCCGAGTGGCATATCAACTGTCTCGAGATGTTGGCAGTGTTCCAGGCTCTAAGGAGTTTCCTGCCCGATCTCCAAGGCTACCACGCCCCGGTTCGTTCTGACAACACAGCGGTGGTGGCCTATCTGAATCACCAGGGCGGTCTGCGCTTGTGCTCTCTGTACAGACTGGCGCGTCAGATCCTCCTGTGGTCCCAGCAGAGGTTACTATCGCTCAGGGCAATGTTTCTCCTGGGGACGCAGAATCAGGGAGCGCACGTGCTGTCGAGGCAGGGGCTGAGGCCCGGGGAATGGAGACTTCACCCCGAAGTGGTGGAGCTCTTGTGCGAAGAGTTCGGCCCCATAGACGTGGATCTGTTTGCGTCTCAAGAGACTATGGTTTTCTCTCGTTCCTCCAGCCCCGTTGGGTCTGGACGCCATGGTACATTCGTGGCCGAGGCTACGTCTGTACGCTTTTCCCCCAGTCGCTCTGCTCCCGGGGGTTCTGGAGCGGGTCCGCCAGGACAATGTCGGCCTACTGATCGTAGCCCCGTTCTGGCCAACCCGGGTGTGGTTCTCGGACATCATGATCACTCCTGGACGGCCCGCCATGGCGGGTCCCTCTGAGGAGAGACCTGCTGTCCCAGGCGCAGGGCCGGGTTCTTCACCCTTGCCCCGCCATATGGCGACTGTGGGTCTGGCCCCTGAGGGGGCACAGTACCTAGAGGCGGGTCTAACAGCCGGAGCAGTCGAGACCCTCCTCAGCTCCAGGGCCCCGTCCACACGGATCCTCCGTGGTGCCCGGAGGATGAGACCTGCGACTCGGTCCAAGGTTCCCACTTGGGATCTGGCGGTGGTTCTTGGGGCGTTGGCTGAGGCCCCCTTCGAACCCCTGGAGTCAGCTGAGGCTAAGCACTTGACCCTCAAGATGGCCTTTCTCCTTGCTATCACCTCTCTGAGGAGGGTGGGGGATCTCCAAGCGCTTTCAGTTTCCCCGCAAGCCTGGAGTTTGCCCCGGGGAATATTAGGGCTATCCTGCACCCTCGTCCGGATACATCCCTAAAGTGCCTTCTTGTGCGGCAGGGTCCACAGTGCTGCAGGCATTCATCCTCCACCTCATGTGACGGCGGAGGACGGGAGACTTCATCTGCTCTGCTCTGTCAGAGCACTGAGTATTTACACTCTGAGGTCCTCCCGTTGGAGGAAGGCTGACCAGCTGCTAGTGTGTTTTGGGTCCCCCAGGGCTGGGCTCCCTGCATCCAAACATACTATTAGCAACTGGATTGTTCAGACTATTTCCTAGGCCTATCAGGTGCGCGGTTTGCCTTCACCTGTGGCTGTGAGGGCTCATTCTACCAGAGGCACAACAGCCTATGATAACGTTGCCTGCACGAGAGTATCAGTGATTGGTTAAACTCTGTAAAGCCAATTTGTATACTAGCAGAGTGACAGAATCTCTAGTTGTTAAGAATTCTACCCAGTTAGCGTTTTTAATGCTAAAAACCCATCAACAAATTAGAAAAGAGAGTCTGCGACTTAGGAATGAACATTTAGAGTTAAAAGCTAAAATAGACCGTATGTCACAAAATTCAAAAGCCTAAGAGTTTATACTGTGTCTGATTTTTTTCATTCTGTCGCCGTTCACACTTCACAGACAGGTGTGTCTCACCCTTCATACACTGGCGGTGGTTCTGTGTCTGAGAGACAAAATATTCATTTGACTCCAAAACAAATGAACAAAGCCATCATTACAGCAGGGACCTGTCTGATCTCATACATAAGGCTGGGGGTTCGCAGGGTTTTAATATTATTGCATTTACCACTTATTTTTTAAACAACGCACCCATGCGTGTTTTGAAAACAAATCTATACACGTTAATACCCCATCATTTTCAGCAGAATAAGCGGACATATCAACTAGATCTAGCTGGAATTGCCAATCTATTGAATTCACTAAAATCATTGTCGTTCACAGGAAAAACATTTGCTATATCGAGTAGAGTAGATTTCACATCTGTAGATTTAACTGCTGTCATTTGCACCATGGTACGCCATCCTGAGGTCATTCGTCTGATACATTCTGTCTGTTTTTCAAATCTAGAAAAACATAGTATCCTATCTGTGCTCTCATCTTATACAGGATGTATCTCTTTTTGACATGGTTTAGTAGAATAGACACATTCCCCATTGTTTTTAGTGTTGTTCCCCCTTCCAGATGTCCAGAGATTCCTTAACTACTGCGCTCACACTGTCCTCCACTCTAACTACCTGTTTAAGCGAAGCAATGAGAAAAGGGTTCCTCAGCCAAATCTGTAGAGCAGTTGCTGCAATGTCTCGAATACTGCACTCACACGTTGGCACCGACCCACAACCACGTTTTTTGAGCATCAGCGAAATTTTTGTTAAAACACTTCTGCGTAATTTCCCCCTTATGTCCTTTTATATAAAAGAAGGGTAGCGTGTCAATGCATGTGTGAGGTTGTTTTCTGCTCCATTCATCTGTATAAACACAATACACACGTTTGTTTAGCTTGTTGCTGCAGTATATCGTATAAATAATAAGCTACGGTTACCTGTATCATACTGCTAGCAGTAGTGTTAGGAGATGTGTCCTTGTCCCAACAGTCCAGAGTGTCCAAACAAGCACCCTTGAATGGTTTGACCCTGCTCTTATCCTCTTCTGGTTTTTCTTCAGGAATGAGAAATGTTATATTTCTTTTCCCCAGTTCTTTGCCATAGTCATCCACCCATGAGTTATCGACGACATCATCCTGGAGTAATGGAAAATATTTAGGGCTGCTTGATAGACTGTCACCGGCTGCACATGTCTTCGTACCTGTACAAAACATTTTAATTAGAACAATGTCACCGTCAGCCCCGTCGAGGAGGTCTTTGAGGTTTGTTGTTATTGCTCATCTTGCTTGTCCTCAGGACCAAGAAGTTTTCTTTTGATCCCTACATAACTAACAAGGTTTATACCATCTGAATAATTTATCAATATGTGAGAAGACTTCAAGGGTTCTATCCCATTCTCCCCACTGGACCACAAAGCCGGTGCTGAACCACGTCTCCCACTCTTTAGACGTGATGTGGTTGCCTTTTTGTTGCTCTGCGGTCCCCATCCTTGCATTTTGAATGATAGAATTGTCCTTGTGTGATCTAAAAAAGATGTAGGATTCTGGGTCATAGACTTCAAGCTCTGTCTCTACACGGTAGAGCTCTCCTAGCACTCCTTTTGAAGCACTCATCTTTACAGACTTTGTTTCTGAAGTAATTCCAGTCTTTGGCTGAAAAACTAATATGCGGTGTTCTTTCACAAAGAAAAATTTCATCAAGCTCTCTTGCATAAAGATAAACTGTTCAGTGCTCAAGGAAGAATCCCAACATTCTAAAATCTTCCACCGCCCATGCCTTTCGGTCCAGAAAAATCAGCCAATGTTGTTGGAAGGGTCTTCTTTCTCGTAGCCATACTCATTGCAACAGGATCTATAATTATACGTCGTTTTGGAGTCATTACTCTCGATTGGTTACCTGTGGTGTCCATGATTGTGATGCTGCAGAGATGGCGCTGTTGTTCTGCACGAAGATAGTTCTGTACGATGCAGATTCACCCCAAAAAAAATGTTCAGTCACCCTGTTCCAGCCTGTCCTGCACCTGTTTTCACCTTTTGGTGATCGACCCCCCCACCACCGCTATTAGAGGATAAGGCCGGACATGTCTAAATACAAACACCCAATTTCACAATGCCATCTCTTTTTTGTTCAACCTTGCTATGACCCCCAATTTTTTTTATTCTATTTTTTTTATGAATTTTATTTTTTTGATTAATACATTTTTTATTAATTAATTTTTTTTTAATCAAAAATGTATTCACGTGCACGACTGTTACGCGCACCATGCGCGTGCATTGGTGGCCTTTATTTACTACTCACATGCAATATGTACCCAGTTAATACCAATATTTACAAGGCCAATGTCTGGATGTTCCAAACACTTAGACGTATCGATCCAAACCAGTTCTGTCCATCCAGGACAGTCCCATATATCCAGACACTTTGTTTCAGTAAGGCTGTAGTTTGGTCTTGCTGGGATGTGAAAACACACCATTAAAACAGGGCCGCAATAAATTGTAGCAAACAGGCAAACAAGGCACTTACCACTTTACGGGACACGCCACCCTCAGACCCCGGCAGGGGGGCACGCAATCCGCGCAACCACAAAGCACCCAATTATAACAAATAAGACTATGTCAGACCTTGATAAACACCAAATGGGTTGGAACAGGGAGACATGCAGCTTACCGAGGCACCCAACGCCAGCAGCCCAGGTATTCATCTATCCACACGGGGAGCGTCGAGAAACAAAGTTGGCTCTATGAGAGAACGCGGTTAGTGCCACCTGCACGGCAATACAAACACGGAAGGATAAAAAAAATGTCCTTACCATTCCGCAGCAAAATGACATGCACAGGTAAGAGGGAGGGAAAAACCTCATCCGGTCACACTACCACTGCGACAGGACAATCGTATCCACTGCTATGTCGACAGTTAACTAGCTGTGAACTTATGGTTTGGGTTAGAGATGTGAAGTTGTTTTATTGTTTCCCTCACTAGCTGTTCTGATCTTTAGATTTCTATGTTTTTAGGAACAGACTGTGTAAATCATTATGCATCCCTTTGCTCTGGGCCAGACATTGGTGACTGTCCTTGGAGACAGAACCTCTGCTCCAGCTGATTTGTGTTGTAGTACATCTCTGTTTATTCTCTTTTATTAAGAAATTCTTCAAAGACAACGGTTTGTTTTAACTCAAGTATTTGCTCAATGCCTCACCAGAAATACCACCATTTTCCACGACAACTGTATAACTAAAGTGACTGCTGTATCCATATTTTTGACACAAAGTCAAACATTGACTGGGTTTTGGACTCTGCCAAGGTTGTCCCTTTTCTCCGATCCTGTCGGATGTTAATGAACAGGATCACAAAGTAGATCAAGAGTGAGTTGCTGCCCCAAGCAAAGGAGTTTATGTATCTCAGGATCTTGTTTATGAGTGATGGCAAAATGGAGCATGTGATGGACAGGTGGATTGGCACGATGTCAGCAGTAATGAGGGCACTGCACTGGACCACTGTGGTGAAAATGGAGCTAAGAAAGAAGGCAAAGCCTTCGAGTTACCAGTTGCTCTACGTTCCAACCATTATCTATGGTGTTACGTCCCAAGGTCTAGGGGTGTCCTGGATGTAACATAAATGTGTGGCCTCCCACTCTTCCCATTCCCAAACAAGGCCAGCACACAACAAATACAATTTAGCAGTTTTTATTATACATCGGAGATGAGCAGTGCCCAAAACAACAACCAAAACACTAAGAAAACCTAAATCTTTCCTAAACCCAAAACCAAAAGGTAAAGAAAAGACAAAGCTCTAAAACTAGGCTTCTAAGTCCAAAAACAGGAGAAAACGGTGCAAACAAAAAAAAGGGCTTCTCACTCCTACTCACTGCTAGTAGCTGACACAATATAGCTACAACAAAGGAAATTGCTTCATAGCAACAAAAATGGCAAAGCCAACAAAACCAGGTTGTCATAAGACAATCAGAAGG
>NC_060166.1:2748218-2749516 GCF_021292245.1 Micropterus dolomieu | reverse complement strand
AGGTCTAGGGGTGTCCTGGATGTAACATAAATGTGTGGCCTCCCACTCTTCCCATTCCCAAACAAGGCCAGCACACAACAAATACAATTTAGCAGTTTTTATTATACATCGGAGATGAGCAGTGCCCAAAACAACAACCAAAACACTAAGAAAACCTAAATCTTTCCTAAACCCAAAACCAAAAGGTAAAGAAAAGACAAAGCTCTAAAACTAGGCTTCTAAGTCCAAAAACAGGAGAAAACGGTGCAAACAAAAAAAAGGGCTTCTCACTCCTACTCACTGCTAGTAGCTGACACAATATAGCTACGACAAAGGAAATTGCTTCATAGCAACAAAAATGGCAAAGCCAACAAAACCAGGTTGTCATAAGACAATCAGAAGGACCACGATAAACTACTTACAATCTAAGTTGAATATAGTCACAACCGTTCACTATGTACAATAAACACAGACATAACACACAGTCCTCAGGCAGGTTGGGAATGGCAGAGAGAGAGGGAGAGTTCCTGTCAGTAGGGCTTAAGATGGCTGCTGTCATCCAGGTGCCCAATCAGGAGGCTCCAATCAGCTCAATCAGACCAATCCAGTGTGTCCACCTGTTCTCCAGTACCTGCATACACTCACACCCACACTCTAATGGAGGAGAACAGCTGACAGTGCCAGGAGAGATAAACAAACAACAAAATATGACCCCAGGGTCATAACAATGGTCATGAGCTGTGTGTAGTGAGCAAAAGAATGAGAGCACAGATATATTTGGCCGAGATGAATTTCCTCCACAGGGTGGCTGGGCTTACCCTCAGAGATAGGGTGAGGAGCTCAGACATCCATAGGTGCCTCTGCTCTTTCACACTGAAAGGAGCCGGTTGAGGTGGTTTGGGCATGTGATTAGGAATTTTCCTGGCTACCTTTTTTTCCCCAGGCATGTCAAACTGGGAGGAGATCCCGGGGGAGACCCAGTACTCGATAACATCTGGACACATCTGCTGTGTTGGCTGCAGTGGTCTGTGTGATTCGATTCAATTCAATTTTATTTATATAGCGCCAAATCACAACAACAGTTATCTCACAGCGCTTTTCATAAAAGAGCAGGTCTAGACCGTACTCTGTGATGTTATTTACAGAAGCCCAACAGTTCCCACCAAGAGCAGCACTAGGCGACAGAGGCAAGGAAAAACTTCCTTTTAAGAGGCAGAAACCTCGAGCAGAACCATGGCTCAGGGTGGGCGGCCATCTGCCTCGACCGGTTGGGGGTGAAGGAGAGACAGAGAGACAGAGAGAGAGAGAGAGAGAGAGAG
>NC_060166.1:2745951-2748118 GCF_021292245.1 Micropterus dolomieu | reverse complement strand
CCACTTTATTGCACACAGGGGCAGGCGGGGTTTTCGGCACGGTTTAGTGGGTATCTCGTTCCCATAGTGTCGTAACCGACGCAGTTCGAGTTCCCTCGAAGGGGAACGTCTCGGGTTACGTATGTAACCCTGGTTCCCCGAGAAGGGGAACGAGACACTGCGTCGGCCCGCCGCACCTCTCTCCCCGCCTGAAGCGCCTGCTTCATAGTTTTAAGCTAATGATGAGTGTGTACAGGTGTGCTTTATACTCCTCCGGTTATTCCGTCACACCTTACCGTTCTAGCAACAAGCCAATAGGATTGGAGTGATTTCATTCACGTTCAGACCTGCTTCGCCTAGAGGCGTTCCCATAGTGTCGTAACCGACGCAGTGTCTCGTTCCCCTTCTCGGGGAACCAGGGTTACATACGTAACCCGAGACGTTCTCTACAATCTAGAATTGACCTTTGGTTATTAATTAACATCTTCTGGCTCCATGAAACATGAAAATACACACAGAACATTCTTTCAACAGTAACAGGTTTTTGAGATATCTTACAAATCAACAAATGTAACTTTGGCCAAGGATAATATTAATTGTAGGACTGATCTGGCTTTACCTTGATTTATAAAGATCTCAACCTCAAAGCCAGGTACCAAGATCTCTGTGCTGGTTTCACATTTATGTCTGTGTTTAACCGTTAGCCGACTGCCTCATCCCTCCACGATTATCTTTTGACCGATCTGCAAAGCGGGGCAGGTGCAGTGGACTCCATGAGGGCTGATACATATGCTAAGGAAAGGGAAACATGTTATATATAACACCATCACAGCAACCTCTTTGCTACCATCATGGTTGAAATGCAGAACTACTATGAGAAACGTGTAGAAAAGGCGGATAATGCAGTTCACAAGTTGTACATGTGTGAAAAAACCCAGAAGTAGAGACAACATATAGGACATTTGTAAAATCAAATTTTTTCTTGTATTGTGTGAAGTGTTGAGGCAACACTACCACCTTGTGACTAAAAAGTGCCATTAGCTTTTGATTGCACAGAATATCCCCGTACAGTAAATACCTACGTTCTGTTATTAGGTACACCAAGCTAAAACTATTGCAGTAAAACAGCCGTGCAATAAATGATATCTTTATGAAGTTAGTAATGTTTTTTGTAATTTATAACGTCTTGTTCAAGTGTTTTTACTCTTAATCTCCAAAATGGCTGGAAAAGGATTGCATGGTTTAGAGTTACTGTATATGATTATGAGATTGTGTTACGTCCCAAGGTCTAGGGGTGTCCTGGATGTAACATAAATGTGTGGCCTCCCACTCTTCCCATTCCCAAACAAGGCCAGCACACAACAAATACAATTTAGCAGTTTTTATTATACATCGGAGATGAGCAGTGCCCAAAACAACAACCAAAACACTAAGAAAACCTAAATCTTTCCTAAACCCAAAACCAAAAGGTAAAGAAAAGACAAAGCTCTAAAACTAGGCTTCTAAGTCCAAAAACAGGAGAATACGGTGCAAACAAAAGAAAGGGCTTCTCACTCCTACTCACTGCTAGTAGCTAACACAATATAGCTACGACAAAGGAAATTGCTTCATAGCAACAAAAATGGCAAAGCCAACAAAACCAGGTTGTCATAAGACAATCAGAAGGACTACGATACTACTTACAATCTAAGTTGAATATAGTCACAACCGTTCACTATGTACAATAAACACAGACATAACACACAGTCCTCAGGCAGGTTGGGAATGGCAGAGAGAGAGGGAGAGTTCCTGTCAGTAGGGCTTAAGATGGCTGCTGTCATCCAGGTGCCCAATCAGGAGGCTCCAATCAGCTCAACCGGACCAATCCAGTGTGTCCACCTGTTCTCCAGTACCTGCATACACTCACACACACACACTAATGGAGGAGAACAGCTGACAGTGCCAGGAGAGATAAACAAACAAAATATGACCCCAGGGTCATAACACCTCCCCACCCAAGATCAAACATTTTCCTCTTAAGAAAAAGGTTTGATTCAATGAGACCTAGAGAGAGCATCAGCCATAACATTTTCTAAACCCTTTTTGTAACGAACCTCAATATTAAAGTCCTGCAGTAATAGGGACCAGCGCATGAGACGCTGGTTGCTATTTTGCATTCGAGTCAAGAACACCAGGGGGTTGTGGTCAG
>NC_060166.1:2744865-2745931 GCF_021292245.1 Micropterus dolomieu | reverse complement strand
AACAACAGTTATCTCACAGCGCTTTTCATAAAAGAGCAGGTCTAGACCGTACTCTGTGATGTTATTTACAGAAGCCCAACAGTTCCCACCAAGAGCAGCACTAGGCGACAGAGGCAAGGAAAAACTTCCTTTTAAGAGGCAGAAACCTCGAGCAGAACCATGGCTCAGGGTGGGCGGCCATCTGCCTCGACCGGTTGGGGGTGAAGGAGAGACAGAGAGACAGAGAGAGAGAGAGAGAGAGAGAGGGACAGAGAGAAAAAGAGAGGGATAGAAGGAGAGAGAGATGGGAGGGAGGCAGCCTACACAATATACACACACAGAGGTACAGACAGTAAAGGTGATGTTGCTATAGACTAAATGAAAAATGGTATAGATATGTATAGTAGTGTTAATGATAACAATTGTAATGTTAATGATTATAATAACAATAATAACAATAGGACTAGTAACAATAGTTGTTGTAGCAGAGGGTGTCGAGCAGGAACACGGGGGCAGCAGGTGACCCACACCCACAGATCCAGACTCCACAGCTCCAGAGCCAGAAACACCTGCAGGAAGTGATAAGAGGAGAGAGGAGAGGGACGAGAAAGCACAAGACTACCAGAATGCAATAATGGGATGAGGTTGCATACAGAGGGAGAGAAAGTAGAGGAGAGAGGAGCTCAGTGCGTCATAGGAAATCCCCCGGCAGTCTAGGCCTATAGCAGCATAACTAAGTGATGGTTCAGGACTCACCTGCGCCAGCCCTAACTATAAGCTTTATCAAAGAGGAAAGTCTTAAGCCTACTCTTAAATGTGGAGATGGTGTCTGCCTCCTGAACCCAAACTGGAACCTGGTTCAACAGGAGAGGAGCTTGATAGCTGAACGCTCTGGCTCCTAGTCTACTTTTGGAGACTCTAGGAACCACAAGTGACCCTGCATTCTGGGAGCGCAGTGCTCTGGTGGGGTAGTAAAGTACTATGAGCTCTTTAAGATAAGATGGTGCCTGACCATTAAGAGCTTTGTAGGTAAGAAGAATGATTTTAAATTCTATTCTGGATTTTACTGGAAGCCAATGCAGAGAAG
>NC_060166.1:2712632-2744765 GCF_021292245.1 Micropterus dolomieu | reverse complement strand
GTATGTTTTCCGCTCTGTGGTGCAGTGTTCTCATGACCCCTAGCTTGTGCTTCAGTGGGTGGTGTGAATCGAAGAGTAGGTATTGGTCTGTGTGTGTGGGTTTTCTGTAAACACCAATCTGCAGGCTCCTGTCCTCTTCAATGTGTACAGCGCAGTCCAGGAAGGCCAAACTGTTGTTGTGAACATCTTGTGTGAACTTGATGTTACTGTCCACAGAGTTGATGTGTTCTGTGAAGGCTTGCACTTCCTGGCTTTTAATTTTGACCCAGGTGTCGTCCACATATCTGTACCAGTGGCTCGGTGCTATTCCTCTGAAGAAGTTGAGGGCTTTATTCTCCACTTCTTCCATGTAGATGTTTGCCACAATCGGGGATACTGGTGAGCCCATGGCACAGCCATGCTTCTGTCTGTAGAATCCACCGTTGTACTGGAAGTAGATGGTGTTTAGACAGAGGTCGAGTAATTTGCAGATTTGGTCAGGGCTGAGTCTAGTTCTGTTGTCCAGGGTGTTGTCTTGTGTTAGCCGTTTAACGGTTTCTACTGCCTCTATGGTGGGGATGCAGGTGAACAAAGAAGTCACGTCATAGGATACCATGGTTTCATCTGGATCCAGTTTTAGTCCTCGAACTTTGTTTACAAAGTCAATAGAGTTTTGGACGTGGTGAGGCGTGTTTCCCACCAATGGAGCTAAGATGGTAGAAATGTGTTTGGCAATATTGTAGGTGACCGAGTTAATGCTGCTGATAATCGGCCTGAGTGGGGCTCCTTTGTGCATCTTGGGTAGTCCATAAATGCAAGGAATGGCTTCTCCAGGATACAAACGGTAATATTGTTCACGGGTGATGGTCTTGTCCTTCTGTAACTGTTGTAGACATTCTATGACCTTTTTCTTGTATCCGCTGGTTGGGTCTCGTCTCATTGTCTCATGTGTTTGTGTCCATTAGTAGTGTGTTGACTTTGTTCTGGTAGTCAGCTGTGCTTGCTCAGAGATGTCACAGCCTTCCTTTCTTGGATGGTGAGGTTGGAAGGGGGGGCCTTCGCATTAGAAAGGGCTGCAGATACCTTTAGTCTGAGCTGTTCCGCTTCTGTTTCTGTTAATTTGTTTTTCCCTAATGGCCGATTCTGTGACTGTGATGAGGTCTACTATAGGTAGTTGCTGTGGTGTAATGGCGAAGTTTAATCCTTTGGCCAGAACGTCTTTCTCTGGTTGGGTGAGTTCCCTATCTGACAGGTTTTTTTCACCCATCTGTTGTCTGTTTCAAGTGTTGTGGGGTTGTTGTCCTTTCTCCTCCAAGACAATTCTCCTGTTCTGTTGGTGCAGCTTGCTCTGGACTGTAGGTTTTGGAATTTCCGGGTCTGTCTTTCTTTGCTCTTGTTGTGCTGGGATAGCTGTGCTTTCTTGATGAAGTCCATGACCTTTCCCAGTGCTGTACTGGGCAGATATGTTTCTAGTTTGTGGTGTATGTTGTCCATTTCTTTGTTCAGGGCTTCAATTGTGAAGTGTATCTGTCTCACTCTCTCGTTCAGTAGCTGGTGTTGTGCTTTCTCCAGGATTATTCGACTGTAACGACTGTCGTCACAGCAACCAGGAACACTAACGAACCAGTGGTATCGATGACCCGGGCCAACGACCCCACTGAGGTTAAATAGCTGAGTTTCCCTGCCAGTCAGTCAGAACTGAAGAAGTCCTTTGGATGAGGGACGAAATGTCTTCCAGTATCTTCAACCAAGTCCAGTTGCCCTTGATTTTAACCTTCGTTGGATAACTATGACCTGGATGACTGAGAATCTTCATAGACGTCCTTTGTCTGATGCAATGAGGAGGTCATTAGTAATTTTCACCAGTGCTGTCTCTGTGCTATGATGAGCTCTAAATCCTGACTGAAAATCCTCAAATAAACTATTGCTCTGTAGAAAGTCACACAGCTGTTTAACATATTCTCCATGACTCAGCCAGGTTTCAGTAAGACAAAATAAATCAATATCATAATCTGATATTAGTTCATTTACTAGTACACCTTTAGAAGAGAGAGATCTGATGTTTAAGAGTCCACATTTAATTTTCCTATTAGTTTGCACTATTGCTCTTGTGGTTTTAATTTTTATGAGGTTTTTATGCACAGCTCCTCTTCTGTTTACCTTTTTAAATAATTTCGATGGTCGGGGGGCAGACACCGTCACTATAGGATTTTCACTAAGTAACTCCTGAAATGGAGGAGCAGAGAAGTGTGTTAGACTGCGACTCTGCCTCGTCATGGATTTGGTCCACCAATAAACTTGGCCAGATTTCTAGAAATGAGAGCTGCTCCTTCCCAAGTGGGATGGATGCCGTCTCTCCGAATCAGACCAGGTCTTCCCCAGAAGGTCTGCCAATGATCTACAAAGCCCACATCGTTTGCTGGACACTACCTCGACAACCAGCTGCGGAATGATGACATGCGGCTATACATGTCATCACTGGTCAGATTTGACATCTTAATCTCTAAAATAACCTACAAATACACACCTCTCTCGTGAATCATCGATAACAATAACATCACAGGGGGAAGGGTGCACCGTCACAGCTGTGATACAAATTAAAGACAGCATAAACATGTGAATAAAACATACAACATAATTTAATATACAAGTGTTAAATAAACACGGTTATAGGCACCTTCAGCCTCAGGGTAAGGCCTGTTATTCCTCAGAGCTCCAGTTCTGCAACCCTGCGGTATCACTTCGGTGGCATCATCGATCAACACGGGAGCATAGGAGACGCAGTTAATAGCTATAAAAACATACACAGGTCAATGCATTATATTTAGCGTAAGATGTAAAGATAATATTTACTATGGTGAAGTCAGGTAGAACGAGTCACATTTTTGGTTAACCTAACTTTTTTTTTTTAAAACAAGTAAATCACTTAGACTGCAGTATTGGTATACAAAAATAACCATGTACAGTGGTATCCCCACACGCACAAGCATACCACTCAACAAGCATTCCACTATACATGAATTTACCCTATAACAAATTTAAATAATTAACTTACCATCATGCGCTGGTTGTTCTCCGTCAAATAAATTATGTTCTTCTGTAATACAATAAACTGCTTATGTGAGGTTACATTCTCTGAGTTTTTATTAGCCTACTAGTCAATATTGCATAAATATGAAACTTTTTTTTACCTAAAAAATGAGCTATCCGCTGTCTCCTGCCTTCTACATTATCAGGCACGTAGTTCAGAGCTGTTTGAAAGAAACTTTTATATTAAAAAGAAAATCAGATAAACCGGCCAACAGGTGTAATACACAATTATAACTAATTTGAGGGGTTTAATTTACCAGCAACAAGCGACATCTTGGTTAGGATCTGAAGTGAAACAGCAGCAACAGCAAAAATGCATCAGAGGTTCCAACTAAAAAGTGAAGCCTTGCAGGAATGTCTTTAACCCCGTCTTATACCCCCAAAACACGTCCTATTTTCACACATATGTCTTATTTATGACCTTTTATTACCTCAAACCCTTCCCCATTCGCATCAAGACATCTCTGAAGTGGAAAAGGGAGTCCTTAGAATTAGTATGATAGACTATATATAAATTGTGTTCCAATTATACATAGAACCTTGTGTCATAACTCGTTGAATTAGAATTTATCTATCAACATTTATAAGAAATAGATCTAATCTGTTCAATCTCATAGTATCCCTTTTTATATAAACGTTGTGAAAAAGATACACATGATCCGCAGACTAGTCGAGGCATGTCACCGAAGGGGGCCTTGTCATCGGGACCCGTCCCAGACAAATTTTTAGATAAGGATAGATTTAAATAATCACCATTTGTCTCCAGAAGCCATACTATATGTGTTATAATCTATATTATAATAATAATAGTTCTCATTTGCTGACATGAAGATTGACCTTAAAATAAATAAACTCATTGTATATTAATCTTAAACGGCCCACAACTGCGACGAAACACAGACAATTGTCTGTAACATGTGTACAATCGGCATCAGGACACGCAACGTGCTACAGCAGATGTGTAGGACTAGATTAAAAAAAAAAACATTTTGCGTAATCTGATGTTACATTAGATCACCATATATCTGACTTTTGACAGAAGAAGGTAGCGATCTCATATGTAGCCTATGCATTACACCTATAGGATGTCTTTCCAGGGTCGTGGCGATTGATTCATGCAACATCTGAAACCAGACTTAGCACCATGTAGACTAGAGACCATAGTAACTACCCTACATTGATCAGACAGATGTCTTTTACATCAAGGTTTACTCTTTCATCTTAAGCCGACAGAAGTCTGCTTTTGACAGGTTGATGGGATCATTTCTCCCTCCCTCCATGAGAAAGTTCGCAGAATCATGCATAGTAAGTTCACAACGGCTCACAAGGCTAAAAGCAGATCTACCCATAATAATATTTATATCGATGACTATCACCTGTCTTCGAGAGCCATCTGTTTTGTGTTCTCGCGCTTAAATCCCAAATCACCATATGCTCTTCGTAATACATAGTTTCTGATAACCACACCACCTCACATAGACCAAAGTACCCTATATTATGATAAGATAAAACATCAGAACTCCACATTCACAGTTTTATCCCGCAATACCAGTCAGGTTGACATTATGGTTTATGCAAAGATAAGCTAGATGATAGTGAGTACACATACGCATATGCTCGGTCATATCAAACCGACAAATGTATAGCTGTGATACCATACTAATCTTGCATCCCTCAAACCTAAGAAGCGGATCTATCCCCATAATCATATTCATGTCGATGACTGTCACCTTTGTGAGAATCATCTGCTTTGTGTTCTCACGCTTAAATGCATCTCCATCACTAACCCTACCCTCTGCTCTTCGTAATATGTAGCTCCTGATAACCACACTGCCTCACATAGACCAACGAACCCAATATTTCGATGATAAAGATAAAACATCAGCGCTACACTACACAGTTTTTATACCGCAATAACAGTCAGGCTAACATTATTGTCTGTGCATAGATAGATGGCATTGAATACATACACACGCATTTCGCACAGTCGTGTCAAAAAGACAGATGTCTAGCTGTGAAACCATCCTATTCTCATAACCCCACCCGCTGTCACACATAGACAATACCATCCGCAGTTTTAGCCTACACTACAGGCATTCGCATAACAGATCGCATCCTACCTCCTACTGCCATACAGGCGGAGTTTAAAACAAGAACGAAAAATAACACAAGTCTATTTCATTGTTTACAACAAATCACGGGCTATTTCTTTTAACTCATCGCCATCGTTGTTAAGAGCGTGGACTGTTTGTTTAAACATGTATTTAGGTTACACACAGGAGGAAATGCATTTGGTTTACTCTCATTTCAGACGGGGGAATCCATGGGATCATCGGCCTAATGCATGTGTGGGACCCCCTTCGATCAGTGACGTCACTACTCAGGAGGAATGCGGAAGTATCTGAAGTATCTTGTTTACTAGCTAATAATCAAGATGTTGCCAGCAAAACAAAAGAGTGAGTGAGTGAGTGAGTGAGTGAGTGAGTGAGTGAGTATGTTTTTCATGGCTTCCAGTGGAATTTGAGGACCTTAGCCTATCAGCGTTAAAGGCCGTCCCTCAGACATCCCGTGATGCATATCGACAACGGGAGCTTTGATAAAATTTACTGAAAAACCTATTTGTATGAAATACTGAAGATGCTTTGTAATTTACGTTTTCTTTAATGTTTCTGGTTAGAATATAATGTTTTGTCTGTAATTGTCATTCCTATGACAATTCACTACTGAAACCATGAGTGAAGGGGCTGTTTAATTTGATGGGACTGGTGACCGGACAATGCATTGCCAAGTTACTGTTAAAACTGCCATGGCTGATCAGTCGGTCTAATAAAGTGCAATTGCAACATTATTAGCGATTACGTGCTGTGGACAAGATCTTGTAAATTCATATTGGGTTAGAGATGTTATGTCGGCTCAGACTAGTTGGTACAGTAATAGTCTGCTATGGCGGGCGCTGTTAAAAGAAAAAACCCCAGAAAACAGCGCTAGTCACGTCAAACTCTCTGAAACTTTGAGCAACTAATAATGCTTATGGTGTTTCATTGAACTAGACATGTGATTGCGCCGCTGTGGCCCCAAGGTGGGCTATGTTAAAAGATAAACCCCAGAAAATACTTCAATTCTTACACAAATAACAACTCACCACCACGAAAGCAAGACTCTGCGAAAGGATTATAAATATGCTATACTTTAATTAATTTATTTGTATATAGATAATATCATGAATTTCTCGAGAGCGCACAAAGCTGCCCTTTATTTACTACTCCACTGTACATAATTCCAAAGGTAATAATAAACACCATAATATTAACATAAATGTACAAGATATGGCTGCAGAACGTATGTGCGGGCATACTTGCCGAGGCCCAGCAGGTCTTATTGCTGGCAGCTTTTCTGTACAGGTAACTTAAGCTTTTTATTATCATAGCAAGGTTTTCCACATCTATGTGTTTTCTGAATAATATATACACACAAATACCAATTTGTTTACTCATAAAAGAAGGAGCTGCCCTCATAAATAGTGGACTTAAAACAGCTCAATCCTGACAGTTTTTCCCTTGTGAAAGCATGAATGTTGTTAACACATTTTTGTAACTGTTTAACAATAATTCATGGAGGTAGGAACTGCTCAGGCAGGTTTGTGCACTCAAATGTTACCACATTTGTGAGCTTACAGAGGACGACATGACAGGATGCCAATAACAATGGTGAACAACTGGGTTTGGTGAAAGTTTAACGAAAAAGCCAAAGTAGTCTGTTTTTGTTTGCATACTATTGTAGAATATCAGCCAGAACATTATGTAACATGGGCTCACAGACCTGACGTCCCGAGAAGACATTCTCTGCGTTGACAGCCTGTTTTTTTCAAAAATGTAATTATGTATAATAGGGGATGGACACTATTCTTCTCTGGAGTTGCTCAAGGTGTGAGGCGCCAGGCGGGTGTGGGGATACTCACAAGTCCCTGGCTGAGTGCCGCTACGTTGGAGTTTACTCTGGTGAACGAGAGGGTCGCCTCCCTACGCCTTCGGGTAGCGGGAGGGGGGGGAAACTGACTGTTGTTTGTGCATATGCACCAAACAGCAGTGTAGGGTATTCGGCATTCTTGGAGACCCTGAATGGAGTTCTGTATGGGGCTCCAGCAGGGGACTCCATAGTTCTGCTGGGAGACTTTAAAGCGCATGTGGGCAGTGATGGAGATACCTGGAAAGGCGTGATTGGGAGGAACGGCCCCCCTGATCTGAACCCGAGTGGGTGTTTGTTGTTAGACTTCTGTGCTAGTCATGGATTGTCTATAACGAACACCATGTTTGAGCATAAGGATGCTCATAAGTGTACATGGTACCAGAGCACCCTAGGCCGAAGATCGATTTTGTAATCGTTTCATCTGATTTGAGGCCGCATGTTTCAGACACTCGGGTGAAGAGAGGAGTGGAACTGTCAACTGATCACCATCTGGTGGTGAGTTGGGTCAGGGGAAGACTCTGGACAGACCTGGTAAACCCAAATGGGTAGTGTGGGTGAACTGGGAACGTCTGGAGGAGGCCCCTGTCCGTGAGATCTTCAACTCAAACCTCCCGCGGAGCTTTTCTGGCAGGTTGGGGACATGGAACATGAATGGGCAATGTTCAAAACCTCTATTGCTGAAGCTGCAGCGGAAAGTTGTGGTTTCAAGGTCTTAGGTGCCTCAAGGGGCGGTAACCCTCGAACACCGTGGTGGACATCGGTGGTCAGGGAAGCCGTCCGACTGAAGAAGGAGGCCTTCCGGGATTTGTTGTCTGTGAGGACTCAGTTGCAAGGCACCGACGGGCCCGAAGGGCTGCAGCCTCTGCTGTGGCAGATGCGGGTGTGGGAGAAGTTTGGAGAAGACATGGAGAAGTACTTTCGATCCCGATCCCGGATAAGTGGATGAAGATGGATGGAAGGTAATTATGTGTTGGCAAGGGCGTCACTTTGTTGAGTGGTTGGGGCATAAGGGCTCAGATAATGGCTGCGACAATGCACAATATTGGGTTCAAGAGAACTTGATGAGAAGTTTAACGCCATTTTGAAGAAATCTTCAATGCTGATATTTTTGATATGACATTTTGTGTGTTAAACACTTAAATTCCTGTATTCTGGAGAATAAAACCTTTCCCAAAACATTTTCATTTGTAATTTAACATTTTTTGTTGCAAGCTATTTTTCACAACATTTTAACAAGTTATGCTTTCAAAAAATGGTGGGGACATTTCCCCAGTGTCAATGACACCTATGGTTTTTGGACTTACTACAGACCTGCCAAATTTGAGGACCTCATAAAATGTTCTTACCTTGACGGCTTCCGGTGACGTCATGGTCGGAACAACAGGTGACGAGGCTCTGTCAGAAATAAGTTAGACGACAGTGACAAATGTAGATATATAAAGCTTTCAGGGAGGAAAATAGCCCGGGAACAAGATGATTACCACATCGAAAACGAGAGGACAAGGAAAAACAGGACATTTGAAAGAATCCGACAATAAACCATCGAACACGAACAGCGCTAGCTTAGATGCTACTAGCTGTGAGGAGCAGGTAGCACGTGAGGGCGAAATGTCTTTGATACAAGAAATGAGAAAACTTCGAAGAAAACAGCCAGGGACACACACGAACAACAAGGACCCTTGAGCGCTTGGAAAAGACTGTGATAGATATTAAGGAGCAGCTCAGGGACCACCAGCAGAGGATCGGTGAGCTGGAGAGGAAAGTAAGCGATGTGGAAGATGCAGGGGCAGGGCGACACTGGGTGATATGGTACTTGCTTCAACGCAAAAAACAGCTCACAGCTGTCTGTGAAGATCTACAAAACAGGCTGAGGAGAAACAACCTTCGAATATTTCACATACCACAGGACAGGACACGTGGAGATGTGGTTGAGTTTGTGAAAGCCCTGCTTCCCAAAGTACTGACGCTACCACCCAATCTGGACATTAAAATTGAAAGAGCTCACCGCTCACTTCAGTCCAAACCGACAGATCCAGCGGCTCCCCCCAGATCAATTATTGTGAGATTCCTCAATGCAGCGGTGAAAGATATTGTTTTGCAGCAAGCATGGAGCCAAGGAAAGGTGATGTTTCAAGACAAGAGGATTTTCTTTGACCAAGATTATTCTCCTGAGCTACAAAAGAAGCGAGCTAAGGTTCACGCAGTTGTCAAGCAGCTAAAGCAGAGGGGCATTCAGGCAAAGTGCATGTATCCAGCACGACTGAAAGTTAAGATGGACTCGGGAGAAAAAAATTTTCCCTCGCTGACAAACGCCGCGGATACTTTGAGAGAGATGGGTGTAGAGGTGCAGTGCGGAGAGAAAGAGCCCATCGAAGAGAAACTAACTGGAGGATGGAACATCAGCGCAAAGAGGAGAAGAACCAACAGGTTGGCGATGGCTGATTTGAAGGCTATGATTCAGGAGGAAGATGAGGATGAGTAGTCGGAGGTATACAGCAATTAAAATTGATTTCGGCTCGATTTCAGATTAGGGCTGCTAAAGGTACACACAATGTTGAGTGCGCATAAACATTGCATAGACTGAGAGCAATAACAACATAATACAAAATAAAAAAGTAAAGTCACAAAGACAGGCTCTTGATGGCTACATGAGTGGTTCACACTCACTAAGACCTTTCTTACATGTTAGTGTAATACTGGTCATTATTGCACACTGGGTGCTTTTCTCCAGAGGGATTAGGTCACCTCTCTCTGTCCCATTATCACCAGGGGTCAGACATGGCTATAGTTTATTCTCTGTGTCTGACGGGAATTGTGGAAGTTCTGCTTTATGTTCATAATGTTAGTGTTCTGTTTTATCTGAGGCAGGTTGCAAATTTCTTTTTGGTCGACGTGGTACATTTGGAGATAAATTATTTTATCTGTTTTGGTCTAAAAGATGCTTATGAGAGGTTCGGGTGGTGTTACATGAATCAGCATAAATACAATGGTGGCATTACTTAATTTAATTACCTACAACATAAAAGGAATAAACAACCCAGTTAAAAGAAAAAAGATACTGGGACAGTTGAAGAAAATGCAGTGCTCTATAGCCTTACTTCAGGAAACTCACCTCACAGAAACAGAACACCAAAAATTAAAAAGAGAATGAGTGGATCAGGTTTACGGTAGCTCTCATGGGAAACAGAAAAAGAGAGGGGTAGCAATATTATTTAGTAGGTCTGTGTATTTTCATTGTGAAAAGGTTTTCCAGGATACAGAAGGTCGCTATGTTATGGTCATAGGAAGGATTGCTGGTGTTAAATTAACTGTTTTAAATGCCTATGCACCAAATGAAGATTGTCCAAAATTTTTCAAAAAGCTTGCACATCTGGTAGCAGATCATGGGGAAGGTTTTTTTTTTTAATGGGGGGGGGGGGGGGGGGGGGGGGGGGACTTAAATTGCGTACTGAATAATAGATTAGATAAATTACCACCATAATCAAAACCTCAAAGCAGAAAGTCGAAAAGTCTAACAAATATGATGAAGGAATTAGGGTTGATAGATGCTTGGCGCTACATTCACCCAAAAGAGAGGGACTTCACCTATATGTCACAAGTGCATGGAAGCTACTCATGGCTGGATCGTTTTTTGGTATCCAAAAATGACTCATACAGAGTTAACAACTGTGTTATTGAGCCAATAACCACTTCAGATCATAGCCCAGTACAAATGACAATTGATTTGGGATTGGAGCCCTGTATGAAGTACTGGAGAATGTTTCATTATTGACAGATGTTAACATAAGAGAAGAAATAAGGTCAGCAATACTGGAATACTTTGCTTTGAACGACAATGGAATGGTCTCACCTGCTGTCTTATGGGATGCAGGAAAAGCCACATTAAGGGGGAAATAATATCTATAGGCTCAAAGTTAAAGAAAGACAGACTTAAAAAACAAGTAGAATTAGAAACTGAAATCAAGAGATTGGAAAGTGAACATAGGCGAAGTGGAAAACAAGAAGTATTTAATAAACTTAAAGAGAACAGAGCCAAGCTGGATGGGATTCTGACCTATAAGGCGGAGGGGGCCCTTAGATTTATTGATAGAAAATACTATGAGTTGGGAAACAAGGCTAGCAGGTTATTATCTTTTCAACTACAGAAAGCACAAGCTAGTCGAACAATCCCTAAAATTAAACAACTTCATTCTAATGATGTCGTAACTAGCCCAAAAGCAGTAGCAAATACCTTTGCCAAATACTATGAACACTTATATAAGGGTCAACATCAGGAATTGAAAGAAGAATGAATATGTGATTTCTTTAAAGGTCTTAAATTAGACAAGCTGACGGAGGATGAAGCCTCTGCGTTAGTAGAGCCAATTAGAGAAAAGGAGGTGAAAGAAACAATTTTTAAATTAAAAAATAACAAAACGCTAGGAATAGACGGGTTTGCAGGTGAATACTACAAAGTGTTTGTTGAGGACCTCACTCCGATATTAAGTAAGTTATATAATTATGTGTTAAATTCAGGGAAACCTCTGGAGTCATGGTCGGAAGCTATCATCACAGTCCTGCATAAGGAAGGAAAAGACCCATTGCAGTGTGCCAGTTATCGTCCTATTAGCCTCCTGTGTGTGGATTATAAAATATTAACATCTATTTTAGCAACTAGAGTACAAAAATACATTAGGAAATTAGTAAAACCAGATCAGACGGGGTTCATTTCAGGTCGCCAAGGGACAAATAATGTCAGGAGAGCACTAAACCTGCAGTTACTTATGGCGAAGGACACTCAAACGTCAATGCTTCTCAGCTTAGATGCTGAGAAAGCATTTGATCGGGTAGATTGGAAATTTTTAGAACAAACACTAACGGAGATGGGCTTCAGCGAAAAATTAATTTTTTGGTTTCGGCTGTTGTATAAGAATCCCAAATCAAAAATTAGAGTTAATGGATACTGCTCTGATTTTTTTGATGTAGAGAGAGGCGTAAGACAGGGTGACTCTCTCTCACCCATTCTCTTTGCTCTCAGTATTGAGCCTCTAGCGGAGGCAATAAGACAGGATGTCCTGATCGAGGGGGTGGAAGATGGTGGGGGGAAAGTCCATAAAATTTCTCTTTTCGCTGACGATATTCTGCTCTATAAAACATCCCCTTACCTCGATACCTCGACTGATGCAATGCCTGAAAGAATACGGAGACATTTCTGGATACAAAATTAATCAAAATAAATCAGAGGCAATGATGATATCAGGAATATGGCCTAAACAACTAAACAAGATGGTGTCATGTCATTGGTCTAAACAAGGATTTAGGTACTTGGGGATTATTATCACACCTGAAACTACAAGACTTTTTGAGGCGAACTATAAAAAGCTAATTAATCAGATAAGGAATGACCTGGTTCGTTGGGAAGTTCTCCCTTTATCTCTGTTGGGAAGAGTTGAGACCGTGAGGATGAACCTGCTCCCACGTCTCCTATTTTTATTCCAGTCGTTGCCCATAAGAGTCCCAATTTCCACTTTTAATATGTTAAACAAATTAATTTCCCAATTTGTATGGCAACACAAAAGGCCCAGAATTAGACTTAAAAAACTTAATTTGGCTAAAAATAAAGGAGGTTTGGCCCTGCCAAATATAAAATGTTATTACTGGGCAACTCAACTAGCAGCAATCGTGTCTTGGATCAGAGGAGGTGAGGAAGCAAAGTGGACTCAAATAGAGCAAGGGGAAGTTAAGGGTACACGGTTGTCGGTCCTACCCTTTATAGACCTAAAACATGTTAATAAATTGAAAATTGAAAATTAATGGATAAAACATACAATAAAGGTATGGGCAGAAGTAAAGAAAATGCTTAAGGATGTTGGAACAATGTCTCGAGCTATGCCCATAGTGGGTAATGTAGATTATCCACCTTCAATGAGTGACCATGGTTTTAAGAGATGGGCAGTTAATGGCCTCTTTATTTTCAACCAGCTCTTTGAAGAAGCACACTTAAAGTCTTTCACACAACTTCAGGAACAATTCGATCGAAGTGATTTCTATAGATATTTGCAAATCAGACATTACATTACAAACCATAAGGAAAAAGAAAGAATTGGCAAAATCCCAAATAGTATAGAACAATATTTTATCACAATTTTGGAAAAACGCCTCCCTGTTGGTAAACATGTTTCTCATCTTTATAAAAGACTGTTAGCAGATATGGTTGGAAACACTTACAATATTAAGGAAAAGTGGGAAATGGAAGCCAATACAGTAATAGAGGAGGAGTTATGGGATAAGCTCTGTTATAGGTGCCACAAGGGAATTGACAGTCAACAATGGAAGGAATTTGACTGGAAAATTAAAATGCGTTATTTTCATACTCCTCTGGTCATTTCAAAATTTGTAAAAGATCCCTCTGCAGCTCTATGCTGGAGACAATGCGGTAAAACAGGTGACCATACGCATATATTTTGGGACTGTCCAGTAATCCTTATGTACTGGAAAAATATTAAAGAAGAGATAGAGAAAATTGTGAAAAGAGAAGTTCCCTCGAATGCACGTTTTTTCTTACTGGGTGTTATATCAGTTGATGCTGACCAAAGATATATTTTACATATATTACTACTAATTGCCAAAAAAAACATCACTGCAAATTGGAGGTCTGTGGAATCACCAAATGTAACTGAATGGAAACAGAGACTGAAACAGACTTATATGATGGAAAAAATGACTGCATCATTACAATTGAAAACTGACCTTTTTAATCAGAGGTGGCACATTGTTAAAGAATATTTAAACCTATAGTTTTTTTTTGTTTGTTTGTTTTTTGTATATATTACTCTGTGGCTGTATACTAATGTATCACATATGAGCATTCATATTAGGTACAACAATATATATGTATGTATATGTGTGTGTATGTGGGTGTGTATATATATATGTATATGTATTATATATATATGAACAGAATATTTTTATTAATTATTAATTAATTCATCACCTGTCTCAGATATTGTTCCTTGTGTATGTTCTCCGAAAAGCATAAATAAAAAGTTCCAAAAAAAAAGAATAGACCAGTGTTTCACTGTGTGGTATTTGATTATTTTATTATGTTACAGCTAGGTGAAGTTTCCCATGGGAAAGATGCTCGTTAGAGAGTTTTCTTATCAGACTGTCCTTGATAGGCCTTCATCTCAGGACAGCTGGTCCCTACTCCCTTCCTCCATTGGATAGCTGCGTAATACCCTTACAGTATAAAGTCACCTTCTTCTTTGTCTTACACTCTGCAGACTGTTTTGCACTCTGTAAGTTTGTCTGACCCTTTGCAAAGAATAAAACCCTTAAAAGACGTCTGGATTGGAATCTTTATTTCAGAAGACTCACTAAAGGACAAATTTCCATTACAACAGGCTAACCAACCCTCCTGTGTCTGTAGCCTCTGACCTTCTATAAACCAGCGCCTACAATGAATTGCCTCCTTTTTCACAGACAAAATTCAAACAATTAGACAAGCAATCAGTGCCTCCATGTCAGTAACAGGATATGTCTTGTCCCTGTGACCACTTAAAAACAATTCATATAGCATGAGACAATTTTATTCTGTTAACAATAAAAACCTGGAGGACATAATACATCTGAAATCCTCCTCATGCTGCCTTGATATTCTGCCAACAGGTTTTTTCAAACATTTGTCTAATTGCATGGCCTCAGATCTACTACAAATTGTCAACATGTCTCTCCTCTCAGGTTTGTTCCCACAGGCCCTGAAAACTGCAGTCATTAAGCCACTCTTAAAAAAGAGCAATCTAGACAGGTCACTAATGAGCAATTATAGGCCTATATCAAATCCCATTTTCCCATTTTTAAGTAAAATCATTGAAAAAGCTGTTTTTCAACAGTTTAGTGCTTTCTTGGCACTAAATAACTGTTTTGATGTTTTGATCCAGTCAGGTTTTTGACCACACCACACCACAGCACTGAGACTGACATTTTCGCTGTTCTAGCTGTTTTCCGTCCAAAAACTGTGGCGCTTTGTAAATGCGCTGTATTTGCATAGCGCCTTTCTAGTCTTTTCAACCACTCAAAGCGCTTTTACACTACATCTGCAGTCACCATTCACACACTGAGCCTAAGTGCTCAAACAGAAACTAGCGGAACAGCCACCAGGGGCAATTCGGGGTTCAGTATCTTAACCAAGGACACTTCGACACGCAACCTGGGGGAGCCAGGATTGAACCGCCAAGCTTCTGATTAACGGCCAACCCGCTCTACCTCCTGAGCCACAGCCGCCCCAAACTCTGTGAGTCCACAGAGATCGTCTGGCGGGCCGCCATCTTGGTCAGGTCGGCTGCGGTCTTAAGTTTCGTTTGTGTCACGAGATATGAGAGCCGAAGAAGAGTGTAATTTGGCGGAGGCAATCTTTATCGGTCTCTGCTGGCGACTCGTAGGAGCTACACAGACATGCAGGATATGCATCGAGACGAAAAAAATGAGCCCACCCACAGCCCTGTAGGATGGCCCACAGCTTGTTCTCAAGCTGTGGGCCTGTAAAGCATGGGAGTGCTTTTGGTCATTTATATTGGCTGTTTTTATCAATATTTCAATGTTTTGGAAGCTTTATGTTATTTGGAACGTGGTTGTATAGAGAGAAATAATGTTTTGAAAATAACTACCAATAAAAGTGAACATATAAACAGTAAATATGGACAAAACATGGACATTCGCCTGGTATATTTTTGAAAGATTGTGTAATAACTGTTGTATATCATGTTTCTTTTCATCAAATTTAAAGTTACAGTTGTATTGTAGGTGTTTTAGAAGATATTCAGGTGCATTATAGTCTACCTTAGGATGGTTTTGATGGTTTATTGCATCAAAATAAAGTAGTATATATATATATATATATATAGGTAATCACACATGAAAATGACATGTGGAGTTCCCCAAGGCTCCATTCTGGGGCCTCTTGTTTAACATTTACATGCTTCCACTGGCTCAGATTATGAAAAACAACAAAATATGTTACCATAATTATGCAGATGACACACAGATTTACATAACCATATCACCAGGGGACTATGATCCCATACAAGCGCTGAGTAACTATATTGAGCAGGTCAACGATTGGATGTGCCAGAATTTTCTTCAATTCAACAAAGATAAAACTGAAGTTATTGTTTTTGGAGCCAGGGAGGAACGATTGAAAGTCAGTGCTCAGCTTCAATCTGTAATGTTAAGAACCACAAATCAAGCCAGAAATCTTGGTGTAGTCATGGACTCAGACCTGAATTTGAGGAGCCACATTAAGACAATTACAAAGTCAGCATACTATCACCTGAAGAATATATCAAGGATTAAAGGACTTATGTCTCAGCGAGATCTGGAAAAACTTATCCACGCATTTATCTTCAGTCGACTCAACTTCTGTAACAGTGTCCTTACAGGGCTCCCTAAGAAATCCATCAGACAGCTGCAGCTGATTCAGAATGCAGCTGCTCAAGTCCTCACTAAGACCAAAAAAGTGGATCACATCACTCCAGTTCTAAGGTCTTTACATTGGCTTCCTGTATGTCAAAGAATTGATTTCAAAATCCTGCTGTTAGTTTATAAAGCACTAAATGGTTTAGGGCCAAAATACATTTCTGATCTTCTGCTTCGTTATGAACCATCCAGACCTCTCAGGTCGTCTGGGGCAGGTCTGCTTTCTGTCCCCAGAGTCAAAACGAAACAAGGAGAAGCAGTGTTCAGTTATTATGCTCCGTATATCTGGAACAAACTCCCAGATAACTGCAGGTCTTTTAAATTAAGACTCAAAACTTTTCTTTTTACCATTGCTTTTAATTAAATATTTACACTGTGAGAAATGAGTAGGTAATTGAGTGAAAAGATAAAGAGAGCGAGACTGAACGGAGTGAAGGAAGTGGTCTTCAATCTCGCACCTGAGTGATTTGCAGGAACCTCTGTCCACCTGTAAACACGCAGGTGGGTCCAGAGTATAACTGGATCAAAGAAGCCTGCGGACAGACATGTCCTGGTTTCTCTGTAGTGTCCGAGGGTTTTTGGAGTTTCAGTGGACCCAAACATCGCTCTGGACCCCAGTACAGACTAGCTAGAGAGAGTAGATTAAGTGTACTTCTCTGTTTATTCTCTTTTCAAAATAATTGTAACTCAATTATTTGCTCAACCCCTTTTATTTAACTCTTTTAACCCTGATTGTACACTGCACTGTAACTTTTACTGTCCTGTTTATTATTATTATTATTATTATTTTTTAATCCTGTTTGTATTTTCTATTTCAACAAAATTATATTTTAATGTGTATTTTTTCAATTTCCCTATGTTGCTTTTATGTTTAATGTAAAGCACTTTGAATTGCCTTGTTGTTGAAATGTGCTATACAAATAAACTTGTCTTGTCTTAAAGTTCTGTTGTTGGCCTCTAAAGAATAAAACTGTTTGCATTAGGGTCTATACTGTATGTGAGCCGAGATTAACGTCACGTTTTTTGCGCGGTGGCTTCTGGGACAAACCATATTTGGAAGTTCAACTTCCGTCAGGTCTGCGTGCTGCAGCTGGATATTGTAGGTGCCAGATCCTTACCGCCAGCAAGGGCCGTTCTTCACATGTGCAAAATCTGTTCTGTCAGTAAAGGGTTACCGCAAATCTGCCTATTCAAAATGATCCAACTAAATCTTTCATATCGAGATAATGTTTTTTAATCACTGGAGATTTAACTGTTAACTATCATGTAATATGACTATACTTTAGATATTAAAAACGTAAAAAAATGTGAGAAAAACAAAGGAGGCTAACCCTAGCTGCTAGCACATCAGCTGTAGGGTTAGCCGGTCGACATGCATACAATCGCTGACTTAGGTTTAGGCACACACCCTGATGGTTAGGGTTAGGATAAGATCCTCTGGGTTCGTCTGAATTAGACGCCCTGTCTAGACTGGAAGCGCTAGTAGCTAGCTACCTACGGACACCAAAGAGTACCTTTTGCATCAAATAACGCTAATAAAGTGTAAGTATTTGATGCCCTGAGATGAGAACAGATAACACATGAATAATTATGAACAGACACATGGCCAACAGGGGATCAATTAAAACGAAAGGCAGATTAACTTTTACATGCCTTCACATTAACAGTGGAACCTGGCAAAGTGCCACTGATTAATTAGAAATATCAGAGCAAAACTGACATGAGCAGGCATTCCACTCAAAGTGGAATTCCATCTGGGTCAGCAGCTGTCAAATATGCAGTTTGTGTCTTGCACTGGTATGTCAGAGTTATTTATTATAGCACTTTCCACATGCGCCTTGGGTCACATATATTACTGATTCAGTGTACTCATCAAAATTTGAATTGACTGAATCCTAGAGTTTCAGTTCACTGTCCTCATTCCAGCACAGTAGCATCTTCACTAAGTAGCAAGAACACGGGGGAATGCCAGACTTTCCTAAATATGGATGTGGTATGGACATGTAAGCTTCTTTAATAGTGGAACAACCATGATCAAGGGTCACCTTACACGTTAATAATACTTTGTATGTATCTTTGCTAATGTAGTTTTATCTGACCAGTAAAAAACATACAGTATCTAAATGTTGAATTATTGAACAGTATTGACACCAGTGATGACATCTAATATTTCAGAAAAATCATATTAATAACTCAAGTTTGGGGTTTAAACTTGAGGCGTTAGGTTTGTGTTATCACGCAGGTCCAAACATTGTGGAGAGCAAAACATTTTATTACTAACACTGGAATAGTTCAATTTGTATATTATTATACAGAAACTAACTGCTTTACAAAAACAAAATGATACAATATCACATATATGTACAGTGTAGTAAATATACCATCTCAAATTGTACACAAAGTATTTACAATTGTCACACATACTGCATTAAAAACAAAACTCAAGACTATTACTCTACACACAGATTTTGCATAACATCAAATAAAACATGCCACATTTGATGTTTTTCATCTTTACAAATCCATGACTATTTTTAAATTAGTGCAAGTCAACCACTTGTTTAAGAGGTTATGGATACATAATCCTCATTATTTTCATTCACACAGAAGTCAGACTAAAATCTGGAAACAATGGCAATCTGCTAACATGGTGTTCAAATAAAATCTTGCCTTGAGATTTTTCCTGGTTGTTTTGTTAAAGCTACACTCGCTGATTCTGTGATATAGGGTTTGTGGACGCTTTTAAGAAAATCAGGGAGAGTAGCTTTAAGTTAGTTAACAGACAGTGAAAAGTGGTGAGTAGAGACGATGAACTAAGTTATATGATTAGACATTTCTGTGGAATCTGACACTGAAATCTGAATAAACGTGTACCTTTACAGCCTCAACAGCCCTGATTTTAGATCCTAAAATCCTTCCAACATGGACCTTCAGAGCCACTCTGTACCAACCCACCACCGCACCAAACATCCTCTGTGTTAGAAAATGTGACTTTAACCACTTAAGTTGATGAAAACCCATGGTTGAACTAGAGTTTGGTCTATTTAAGAAGGGCAGATGTTTCATTAAATAAAACATCAGCCAGTCAGTTTGTGGAAGTAGGCAGGGTTTGAACTTCTCTCCACTCTCACTTTCATGTGCCCAACTGTGTGCCACGCCACAAGTGCTTTCAAGGAGAGAAGTTTACGCCGTTATCCCCATTTATATCATTCATCAACTCTCTATGATGGGCAGAATTTTTGTTCAAGCTTTGACTGTGACCATTAGGAACAAGTATTAAGACTTTTGCCTTCAGATGTATTCAGATCATACCTTCTATGAAGTAATTCGTTGGAAGCATACTAACTCGGGTAGCAATCATATGACTTTCTGAAGCCCAAAACAATGCTCTGATTTTCAGCAGTGGAAAAATAATTTCTTGGTTTGGTCCTAGTACTGACAACACGTCAGTGATGGAGGGCAACAAGAAAAGTGAATTCAGTTTTTAATCATTCCTTTTAGTATTAAACTTTCCTTTGTGTCATTCTTTGAGGCAGAATTACAAAATACTCTTTCTAAGGCTGTCTAATGAAAATGTCCCTTTCCATGGAATTTATCTGATGATCATGTGTTTACTGAATGAGCTGCATGGACAGAAAAAAATAACAAATATACTCAGACAATACAATACAAGAAAGAAATCAGTAGTGAACTGATTCACAAATGTATCCATAAGGTAACATGAACACTTATGTTAAGAAACTGTCACTGAGCAGCACATGTGGAGATAGTGCTCAGACAAAAATAAAGTCAGAGTTGTACAACAATACTAAACTCTTGCCATGCATAGATGTTAAGGCAGGATAGAAGCGTTTTGAAGAACCAACCCTGCTGTGGACGGAGGCTGCGAGCGGAGCACTGATAAGCACAGTCCCACTCTACACCTGCTCAACCAAACAGAATGTGTACACAGATGGTTTACAAGCCCAGAGGACAGGGTCTGTGTGTTTAAACCCATTTCCACAGCAAACCATAGTTTAGATCACTTTGGGTGTCTTTCTACCCTTCAAGCAGCCACTGGTTCCCATTCATATCAGTTCAAATCAACCTGTAGGTAGTGGTATTGTCACAGGATTACAAACCTTTTGGTTATGTGGTAATGCGGAAAAACAAAAAGCTGAATTTGTGAGGCCAATACCTTGAGAGAAAATCCTTGAGGATTATCCAAATCTGTCCAAAATATGTTTTCGAAAGAAGAGCAGATCTGCTGCGCCCACATGCACTCTGAGGGTACAGAGAGCTGCTTTAAAACCAACGCTCGCCTCTGCAGCAATAATAACCTGCATGTTATTACCAAAGCTCTTAAAGGAAAAGTCCACCATTCTACTGAGGAACCTCATCAACTTGTGTCAGATGGATCCTGGTGCAGAGTGGGAGCTCAGGAATCAGTGTTTGAGTCTGAAGGACTGAAACCAAACCCAGACGTTAACGGTTTATGTTTCCATCTTCCTTCTTCTGTGCTGCATTGGAATTAGAAAATACGCCAAACAATAGTATGGACCTCACTTCTTTCTGCCTAGCGACTGAACTGTGTCTGTAGCTACAAATATAGTAAAAGGTCAAGTACTGTTTGATCAGGTCAGTCTTGTTAACATCTTTTATCATTTATTTTCTATTCAGAAAAGGCAAAGATTATAAATCTGTATAAATTGTCTGACTCAGACAATATGAAAGACTGATGTTTTTGAGAAGTTTGGCTTAATTTTAAGTGTGAACAGCTTATTGGTTACTTTCCTAGCTGTTTCTAGAGCTTTTAACCACATCTTACAATGTCCCTGCTGTGACCACAACCAAAACCTCAAACCCCAGCACTGACTAGGAAGGAGTCCAATTGACTTTTGTTGTTAAATAATACGTTTTTTGTTACAGAATGTGTCTTTACTGTGCAAAAAAGGTTGTAGAAACAGTATGTTTAGGTATTGCAACAGTGTCAAGGTGTCTTTTAGGGGAGATTTTTTCCGTTTAAGAGCCCACAGGACAAACCTCTGATGGTTATGGGTCCAGCTAAGACTGTTGAGGTGAAACAAATGGAGGGTGTGTGTGTGTGTGTGATGGGATCAACCATCACACTGTCGACAGCCTCTTTTCTATTCAAAAGGTAACTGGAGTTGGCATCATATTGCAGCGAGCTGACATGGCGATGTGTCCTCCCTATCCACGTTACATATAAAATTCATTGTTGACAAAGGAGTTTGAGAGTTGAGGATTATTGCCTATTACACAATTTCCCTTGTCACTGTGTAAACAAATTAAAATACTAGGCCACTGAAAATACAGTTCATTCTAAAAAGAACTTACGCGTTTCCCCTAGTGTTCTGGAGTCTTCATGTTAATACACTGAAAGTGTTTGAAAAGAAGATTTGTGTAGCACTATGTAGCTGTACAGGATAAATACTTCAGGCAACAGGGTATGTGGATGATTGTATATTTGACGATCATTGGAGGCCGGTCTTGAGGCAGCTCGTGTGAACTCGTGGTGATATGGACGGCTCGCCTCCATAATTAGTACCTGTTCTTTGTCCCCAGCAAGGTTTGACTTTTACTTTACAAATTGTACACATTGAAAAACCCTGACAAAGGCACACCATGGAGAAAACGTTAACATCTAAATTAGCACTAAGAACTAGTTCTACATATTCTGTGTTCTATGTAAAATATATACAGGACTGGGAGAGGGGCGCTGAGATGTCGAGCAGGTCCAGAGTGAAGGTCCCGTATCACAGATGCCTCCGTCATTTGGTCATCTGGCTGACACAGGAGTAATTAGTCATAAGGAAGGCCAAGAGATGGGTTACAGATCAAACTACATTTTGTGGCTCCTCCCTGTGTAAACTGTCTGTCCAAACTGGATTCCCGTCAGCCTCAGAGGGATTAAAAAAAATAATAATTAGTTTCACTCGTATGACCACTGTCACTGCAGAAGACACGCGGCTCTTGAACATCTGTGAAGAAGAGCTTAAACATCGACTCCAGAGAAGAACAGCGAGGAGGCAACAGAAGCTTCTCCTCCTCCGCGAGCCATCTCAAAGGTTGTCCATACCAAGATTCCTTCTCAGAGCAAAACAGCAAATCACTTCCACTGCCAGAACAGCAACCATGAAGAAGGAGAAGGAAATAAAAAGAGCAAGTGGAGTGCAGCATGAGGCCCCGCAGGCTGGGGTGTGGGAGGGGGCGGAGGGGTGAGGGGACTGGGTGTTCTCTGGCTGATCAGACGATCTTCTTAATGCTGGGTCTCTTGAAGCTACCGGCGCTGCGCTGCTTCTGGACCTGACTGGCTGAACCGTGGCGAGTACGACCCATGCTGGACAGAGCAGAACTGGGGGAGAGCTGGACGTTCTCCTTATCCACACCTGGAGGACCACAGGGAAGACAGATAAACACCATTTTAACATCAGTGTCAACAACAATTTACTAACTCAAACCTTTCCTTGACTTTTCAATAAATCAGTGGTTCCCAACTGGGAACATGACTTTTTATCTGTTTTGATATCAGCATTATATATTGGCAGCCCTGCGCTCTAAATATCTATGTCTACCATTAAAAAATCTGTATTAGACGAGCACTAGTTGACTGTAGCAGTTCTTTCAAGCAGCCCACTGCAGAGGTGGGGAAGAAGACAAAGGTCTGTAATTTTCTAATGTTAAACTCAGATAAAACTGAAGTTATTGTTCTGGGGCCCAAGCCCCTCCGTGACGCATTATCCAAAGATCTACTTTCCCTGGATGGCATCGCCCTGGCCTCCAGCACCACTGTGAGGAATCTACGTCTTTTTTCTTCCTCACTCACAGTGAAGAACTTCCACTCTGACCACATGTTTAAGTGAGAGTGTGGCTGCGACAATAGTTGCTTACTGCGTGTGACGCAACGTGCACATGGCTTAAACCATCATGCAGCGCAGCATGCATGTAAATCTGAAGTCTTTCCATTATTAGAATGTAAAGATGCCAACATAGCTTTTAAAAGGTTATTTCAGCAAACTTTCCCAAGTAAAGTCTATCATCACCATGACTGCTCATGAATGGAAAACACCACAGCGGCCTCCTCCACAGGTTCGGTGGCAATTGGTGAGAAACACTCACTAGAAGTCCATCAATATATCACCTTTCTAGTAATTACACTACAGGGGAGTGTCATGTTCAAGTGTCTTTCCTTCAGTCACTCACTAGAAAATCTTAAAGATTGAACTGACTTATATTATTGTCTACTGATGTCAAATAAGACATCACCTTCAGCACCAATTTCAAGTACTGAATTGTTCTCCTGCATCTGAATTTATAAACAACCTGGGGTGATGTAGCATAAGCAGGTGACTTGCTTCCTTTCTGCATTTACAGCAGGTACAATGTTCTGTCCTGGGACTCAAAGAAACAGAACACCACCAGTCTGGAAATGGATTTAATCAGTTGCAGACTGGGGTTTGACAATGACTAAGTTTAGAGGACTAGAGTTCATGCAGAGACTGTCTGTCTGTCTGTCTGACCTGGTGAGTGCTGCGAGGTGGCCAGTGAGGTCATGGAGTTGGACAGGTTGAGGTTGGCAGTGATGCTGAGCTGGCTCTGGCTGGTGGGGGGGTAGGGTGAGGTGGGCGTCCTCAGCTGCTCCTCCCCTCGCTCCTCATCAGCTGCAGGCAGGTAGCTGTCAATCAACGCTTCCAGAAACTTGACGATCAGCTCAGCATAGTCTGGTATCTGTGTTTGCTGCAGGGTTAGCAGTGTGTGTGTGTGTGGGAACAGGACAGACAAGGTGAAACATGTCAACAGGTTAATAAAATATGTCCTCAGTCATTGTAACCTAATGATTTATTTAAAGTCACTGTAACACAACATACTTTTAGAATCATGGCTGCTCTATGATCTGTATCGATGCCCCCCAATGGTTTGGTACGCAGGTGAACTCCGGCCAAGGGTATTATAGTTTTGGATTTTGCATTAGTTTTTATTTTTATTTAGTTCTGACTTTTTGTTTTTAATCTCAGTATAGTTTTAATTTGTTTTTAACGTGGGTTTGCTAGTTTAGTTTTTATTTTTTGAAAATGCTTAGTTTTAATTTATTTTTTGAAAATGCTTAGTTTTAATTTAGTGTTTAGTTTTTGAAAATGCTTAGTTTTAGTTTAGTTAAAATTTTTTGAAAATGCTTAGTTTTAATTTATTTTTTGAAAATGCTTAGTTTTAGTTTAGTTTTAATTTTTTGAAAATGCTTAGTTTTAATTTAGTGTTTAGTTTTTGAAAATGCTTAGTTTTAGTTTAGTTAAAATTTTTTGAAAATGCTTAGTTTTAATTTATTTTTTGAAAATGCTTAGTTTTAGTTTAGTTTTTATTTTTTGAAAATGCTTAGTTTTAATTTAGTGTTTAGTTTTTGAAAATGCTTAGTTTTAGTTTAGTTAAAATTTTTTGAAAATGCTTAGTTTTAATTTATTTTTGAAAATGCTTAGTTTTAGTTTAGTTTTAATTTTTTGAAAATGCTTAGTTTTAATTTTTTGAAAATGCTTAGTTTTAGTTTAGTTTTAATTTTTTGAAAATGATTAGTTTTAATTTTTTGAAAATGCTTAGTTTTAGTTTAGTTTTAATTTTTTGAAAATGCTTAGTTTTAATTTTTTGAAAATGCTTAGTTTTAGTTTAGTTTTTTTTAGTTTAAGTGTTAGTTTTA
This sequence comes from Micropterus dolomieu, assembly GCF_021292245.1. Classification (NCBI taxonomy): domain Eukaryota; kingdom Metazoa; phylum Chordata; class Actinopteri; order Centrarchiformes; family Centrarchidae; genus Micropterus; species Micropterus dolomieu. The sequence continues at coordinate 2,719,591 of NC_060166.1, read as the reverse complement.
GTCTTTGTCGCTGCACGATGCCAAGCTCAGTTCAGGTTGGTTCAGTCTTGTTTATTTTATTTATTTATTTATTTTTTTTACAAGTACAATCATTAGAAATAATAAAGATTTGTGAAAAGGGACACCCCTTTTAAGATGTATCTGAAGCTTGTACATAGGGGCCCAAACACTAAGCAAATACATATTTTTGCTTAGCACACGTTAACCCAGAGCACGTGGAGCTCACAGTCAGTGGGCAAGTTTATTCCACACACAGGATGCTAAGCCAGACCATCAGAACAGAACAAAACAAGGAAAAGAAAACCACCAGACAGCAACTCACTACCTGCAACCCAAACAAAACAAAACACAGATCCATACAGTTGTTGCATTCATATTATTTTGTACACATGAATGTAAAAGACAATGGAAAACATGTTAAAATCCCACCAACTACCAGCCGATCCCTACCTGGGTCTCCCAGACTAAGTTAGCCTCCCCCCAGTGTATCCTCGTAACAGCAGTCGCCACCTGCTACGGAGTGGCCAGACGCCGCCCTGACCCCGGCCTCTCTTGATGGACACGCAGCGTGCCAGCTCTTCATGCGGAGGACAAAATCATAACACACCCGCACCAACAGGTGCCTATCAACTAATCACCGTGCACCGCTGTGCTGCCGGTCCGGACCATAGGTCTGGCCAGACCAACTGCCCCGCAACGTCACTTCCCCCGACTTCAAATCCACCTGAAATGTAGGCTTATTTAGGTCCTATGAAATAAATAAATAAATAAACAAAAACTAAGGACATTTACTCTTTGATTTTAGTTTAATTAGTTTTACAATCCTACAATACAGTTTTAGTTAGTTATTTTTTGTAAAGCCTTGTTTTTTTTTTTTTTTTCACTTAACGACAATGTTTTTTCAAATCTAGTTTTCGTTATTTCCTTCATCTTCGCTTACGATAATAACCTTGACTCCGGCAAGTTTAACCATCACAGCATGAAAAACAGTTTTACTGCTGCTATTACTTGTTAAAGTAAAAATTCCATAAGTCGATGAGCAGAGAGTGTTTTGGGGGTGCGACTGACTTAAAAGCGTCACTTTCGCCTCCATTGGGAGAAACCCCGTAGGCTGTGACTTGGGGCATGTTGAGTAGTGTAACATGGACTCTGGGCTGCTTGTCATCATAGAGACAGATCATCAGATTGTGATTATCATTATTACAGCTCCACTCGCTCCTCGGAGCAGCTTGGTCTCTTTGTCCGTCTGAGACACAGTAGCCTTCAGTGTTCTTAGGCTATGATGTTACTTGTGATGTCAAACCAATCAGTATAATCCAGAGATAATCCATCAGATAGTGCTGTGGGTGGGCCATTGACACTGACAGGGACAGGCGGCTACATCAGAGCTGAAGTAGCGCGTTTTGAAATGAATTTAAACCTAACCTTTTGTTTTGCTAATCTGAAAAATTATCTAAACTGAGTTTTCTGATACATTGCACCACTAATTTGAATACATAAACACCTTGTTCATGTTCATGTCAACACCTTATCCAGTTGATTTGACTTGCATATTAAGAAAACATGACTTGATTCAGTGTTAATCATTGAAATGACTCTTTTCATGTAATTACAGAGCTTAAAGCAAGAAAATGTTCTATGCCTGAAATGTGTTCGGAGGTTACAACAAAGAAGGAGGGTAGGGGGCAGGAGCGTAACTTTGTGTTGTGTGTCTTCGCTTTCTTCAACTGGTGTTTACCTCTGTTGTTTCCTGTTGTCCTATCTTGCAGGTGCTGTCCTGTCTCCGTAATGTCTGTTTGTGGTGTTTGTGCCCCCCATCCCAATTTCTGCCCCCCTGTCTGCCTGGTGACAAATTAATACATAACTAAATAAATAATAAGGATGACAAAGTATATTAAAACTGTCTTGTTAAAGCAAAATCTGTCTGGCACAACATGGTATCCAGCTCTTCATACTATATATACCAGGCTGCGGGGCAGGACAGGTAAAAAACATTAACAAAATGCAAGAATATTTTCTACAGACATAGTTATATATTGTGGAATATACTCCAGAATTCTGGCACAGTACCTGAAAACTTTAAGTCCTGTAATCAGCAATGTACTGGAGAATTGGGGTCACTGTAAAACATCTAAGCTCCTAATTTAAAACACTGTCTTAAAACCACTATGTAGAGAATTTTAAAATGTCTGTTGTCTGGTAGTATCAAAAAGGACACTGTGGAAGGCAGCGATACACGCTGCTACTCCGCTAAATGACTGCTCAGACCCAATGAATGCCCCCATGAAGCAAGGTGTTAGTTAGCACTGCTGACTTGAGAGAAAGGTGCACAAATGAACCAGAAAAAAGCTGAAAAAGTCTCTTCATACAAATACGATAAAATTTGGCTGTAACATTTACTTTTAATAGTCACATTGATAATCTTGTAAAAAAAACTCAGCCCAACTCAGGTTTTTATTTTTGTTTGAAGAATGGCTTTCCATTTGCAGTAAGAAAATATCTTGTCCGGTCCACATTTTTAGCTGTTTAGGTGATGGTGATCACTGTATTTTTTTTTGTTTTGTTAACTGGATGGCTGTCACGGAAAATACAGAGGACAATTCATATGAACCTTTTCATCTTCAGATCCAGTCTCGGTAAACGCCCCATCTCCCGTTTCAGTAATATGGGTAGATCATTAAGGAGGATCATTATCTGTTCCGAACTACGCGCTAAGCACTCTGGGTTTAGAATCATTTCGATAAATATTAACTTCATTTGCAGAAGTAAATGCCCAAATATTGATGAAGAATGTAAGTGTTCGAAATAGTCCAGCTTCCCTTTCCTGCCTCTCAGGTTCCACCTCACTGTGCTCACAGTGAATGCTGTGAATTAACAAGGCAGATTTATTCATGATTTTACAACACAGGGTTGCATAACAAGTTTAAGTACTAAATTCCCTTTTTGTTACTCACAAAACATATGTAATATATACTGTATATATATAAAAGTTATATATGGTTGAACAGGTCAATAACAACTATTGTACATGGTGCATTTCTGTGGATGAATTTAGGAGCCTGCGGGAAGACGCCGCTCTGGTTAGAAGCAGATGCTTCCGTATCTCTTTCCAGATGGCAGCAGGGTGAACAGGCTATACATTTACATTTAGCTGATGCTTTTATCCAAAGCGACTTACAATGGCTATTTATGTCAGAGGTTGCATGCCTCTGGAGCAGCTAGGTGTCTTGCTCAGGGACACATTGGTGTCTCACGGTGGATTCAATTCTCTTTAAATAGGGTAATGACGTTAGTCTCTGACTTTTTTTCTTTGCATCTCAGAGAACACAGATACATGGGAGAGATTCTGAATGTGTAGAAAGTTTTGAACATGAGCAGATAAGTGTTTCCCATACGTTCATTTATTTTTGGCAGCCCACCGCAATATCAATGCTGACGGCAACATTGATTTTCAATTGGTTTAACTAGGCCTATTTAAAATCGTATTTGATTGCAGAGCTGCAGGCAGCGCGTATTCGTGCAGCACATCCTCTTGCTCGTCCCTCTCGCTCTCTCTCCCTGATGAACACCGCTGCACAAATCGGTCCAACACAAGGCTGTCAATGACGGAGACCCAGCTTAAAAAAGTTAAAAGCAAGCATGTAAGGAGCCTAGCTAATAAGGAGAGCTAATGTTAGAATACAGCTGGGTTTTCGAGGCTAACACACTAGCTGGTATAATATAATAATATCAGTCACCATTAATGATTGCATTTGTATTTTCTGTATTTTGTATTTATTGTACGTATCCAACAGTTTTTATTGTTATGTTTATTAAGTGGTTGTTTTGCGTCCTTTCTTTTGGTTTGTGTACCTACCCAGAGACAACAGAAGAAAAGTAGCTAGTAGCCATAGACTGTATAAAACAATGGACAGTGTCTGTGATGTCACCCGTTGGTTTCTGAAGAGCTGTTTTGAAGCTCAAAATTGGCAGAACTGGCCAGCGCCATCTCGGCAGCACATCACTCCTGACCAAACCAAAAATAGACATAGAGGTGGGTGGAGCTGAGGTGACTGGTTGCTGAACCACGCCCGCCTAGTTTGATGTGACCGAGTTAGCTGAGGATAAGGAGCTAATGCTATATGCTACTCTGTGTTAGCAGAAGTAGCTTTTACCCGGAGTTTGTCTGGTTGGAGGTTGGTAGCCTGTGGCTGCATCGTTACCAGCTTATCGTGGAGGTACACACACCACTTAAAGGGGCATTATGTAGTTTCCAGCGGCCACTAGCGGTGCGGTTTAAGACTGCAACCAGATGTTTGCTCGTACGCGTGCTCGCTTGAACTCATGAGCGAGCATAATCCGAAACACAAGCACTTTCATACAGAAATACCACAATAAACACATGAACACCAGCATGCTGTGACTTTTCTTCAGACATGTTAAGGCTCTGTTACTTCAACGTTCCCGTCTCAGAGGCAGTTCAACATCAGCGCTGTACCTTTCATTCAGCGCAGCGAGCCGCATATCGGCTCAATACTCCCGAAAAAAGGCAGAGTGACCGCGGCTACAGACATACAGGGAGACTGCTTCACACAATATACTGGAAACTCAGGTAAACCCCTACTGCAACATTACAGTAATAGTTTTATCAACTGCAGGTTGAACTAATCCATGCTCGTTACATGATCACGGTACATTTACTGCATTTAGCATTTACTCTGTGTGTAGCAATGTCAGCACAGCAAAATGTATTGTAGTGATGCAAAAGTCACTCTTTTGAAAGACTCGAGTCACCAAATCTCGTTCATTAAAATTTTTTTTGTTTTTTGTGCTGTGAAGCTGCAGTGTTGTATATTATGTAGGTCACGTTAGTTACAGAGACTGAGAGGTGGAGAAGCTGTGTACCTGAGTATCGGTAAAAGGCAATAAATCTAAATTGAACGTTGCGAAGCAAACAGCACCTGGTCCGAGCTAATGTAGCGTTAGCTGGCTGCTCCTGGCTGCATCACTATAGGCGAACGTTAGTAAACAAATTGCTCCACATTTGCTTTTTACCATTCTTGCAGGCTAAATCAACACTTTGACAAAATACCAGTGGCACACAGGAAAGTAACATGGGTTGCGTTAGTTGATGAAGTAACGTGGAAAGATGTAACTTTGCACTGGATAACTTTAGCAACTGCTCGGCGTTAGCCGGCGAGGTAACGTGACTTTCTCTGTTTCTTCAGCTTTACTAATGCTCACTTAGTTCTTACTTGACATCAACTGAACCTGTTTGGTCTGATGGGCTTCAGCACATAAACCTTTATTGTTGTTTTGGATCCTTACGTGGAGCCTGTGTTTTGCTGTGAGCTGGTTGTTTTATGGTGTTAGTGGACTGCATGTCGTTAGCTGCCGTGTTGTCGCTGTAGTCAGAGAGAGGCTCGGGATCGCGCATAGGTCTGAATCACACCCGGAGACCTCACATTAAAAGCAGAATAGTGGCTGATGCAAGCAACAGAGAAAACATGCATGTGCTTCATTTCTAAGTGAGTTTTGAGCCCAGTGACAAAAAGGCAATGAAAATTTTATTTATTAAATCAAAAACTTACATATAGCCCCTTTAAAGTAACTATTTCTCTGTTATGTAGGTTATACTACACAAGGTTTAAAATGCTTCAACGTTTTTTAATAAAAATATATGTGGTAATTTGCCACACTAGATTATGTGGATACATTTATTGTTATGGCTACTAGACATTTGACAGCTGATATTCCATTTTCTGGCAACACAAAAACATACTGTTGACGATTGTTAATGACTGTCATCGATATGTCGAGGTGTTGCTCCCTTGTTCCATTTTCTCCCAAATGTGTGACATAATAGTAGTGTCAACCAAACTGAGGCATCTTTAATAGTTAACTATATATTTTACATTAACTACCTGGATCAGATGTCCCACCTGGTGGCAGACAACTTCAGAGACCTGGAACGCCTCCTTAGTGTGCTGGACGTCTGTATCTGATGGCATGGACTGACGTGGAAAGGCCTTCTCCCCTTCTGTTTACTTTTACATTTAGTTTTAATGTTGTCCTTATGTGTTTTTATGCACATTTAAAAAATATATAAAAATGATAGTTCACATTGGAAAAAATTCTCTAAATATTTGCACTACTTTTGTCTTTATGTTTGTAAGATTTCAAATTCTGTCTGTCAGTTCCCAGGACAAGTTAATCTTACAACACAGATAAAATATCAAACATTAAAGCTGAACTCTTGCTAAGGGACATCAGTCTAGTACAAGTTGAAATGTAAAAATGGTCCCAAGTTTTTTCAAGGTTCACATGAAATGTTGAATAGTATTTATTAAGTGTACTTCTGTGTGTGCAGGAGTATTTTCACGTTCTACCTTATACTTAATATAAATATAAATAAGGAGTCTTACACTCAGGACCAGAGCCTGACTAGTTTTTGAAGAGTGCCTTGTTTGCTGCTCTGATTTAAGTCTAGTATAAACACAGAAGAATGTGCACACATCCAAACCAACCTGTAGGTAAGTGATGAAACAAAGAAATGACCTGCACAGAGTAACAATGAATCCAACTATGTGGTGTCATTAATTGTGATGATGCAAACTATGAGGTCTCAGAGCTGATCGAATGCACCTGTGGTAAATAGGTGCATCTCTACAAATGTTAGATAACAATATATTCAATTAACATAAGAAACTGATGAATGAAGAATGTTATTTTATTTTAAGTAAATTTAGTCTGATCAATTTTATATAACAAAAATTATTTCTAATACAAAAGCAAAAGCTGAACACATTAAAATCATATCTTGCATTCATGGAAACATCAATATTAAAAGGTTACAAATGTAAAAGTAGTTTTTTATGACTTGAAGTAATGTACTGCAACAGTAAATATAATGACAGAAGAACCCAGTGATAATTTTAAATCAGTAGAGTCCAGATGTTAAAGTAAAACAAAAGCAAAAG
>NC_060166.1:2702632-2707632 GCF_021292245.1 Micropterus dolomieu | reverse complement strand
TTTTGTGCGTGGCAGCCAAGGGTGCCTCAGAGAAAATAAAAACATGACAGAAAGAAAGAATCATTCATACCTTTGAGAAGGGCCCGGCAAACCTCCAAAGTCCATTAAAGCCAAAGCCTGTGAAATGAAAGGAAGGGAGAGAAAGGAACGTCACAGCTTTAGGAAAATTATAACCTATTTGTGTATACAGGTTATGTCCAATCTGTATGACTAGTGGAGTGAACATGCTTGGCCTGCACAGAATTTGAACATTTCAGTGTGTTTTACTTTGTAAATAGGAGGGCTGGTACTGGGGTGGCGACTCTTCATGGTACACCACACTCTGGACGATGCCATGGACAGGATTCAGTAGGTTGGTGTCCTGGCACATGGACAGCACAGTGTTGATCTTGGAGTCCAGCAGGTTGTGACTGAGGAGACACACAAAAACCTATTACTAAGTCTGTATAAATGATGCTCTATATATGTGCATGCAACACTGGTCTACCGCTTGTACTGAGGGTTTGATAAAATGAGACTTTCTATTCTACCAGTATCTTTCTATTTTGACATTGTAGTTCAGCATAGGGTTCATCTTTCATCTGAATTTGATGCAGCAACCCGATAAGTCACAGGGATCTTTTAATACCACAGCGAGGTACATAAAGTGGGTTTATATTTGGCTCTACAAATGTGCAGGCGTCACAGGAAGTCCACACTAACACTCAGAACGTTGACTCTTGAATTCAACAGTTACAGTAAATTTCACTGTAAAAATTCAGCATTCACAGTAATACAAAAATCTAAGCACAGAGCAGACATGTAGCAAAGCTGAGATGCTTCTCAAAGGAATACTTTGCAATTCTCATCCAATACACTTTTTGTTAAATTCAGCGATATTTCCTCATGGGTTGCTCGCTGTCTGTTTTTCGTGTGCTCTGAAAAAAATCGGGTTTTCCTACACAGTCTGGGTCTGTAAAAGGAACACAAACAATGCTGCTTGGAGCGAGCAACCGGTGGCGGTAGCGCTCGTATTCGAAGGGGACGAACGGGACTCTGTAGCTGTAAAGATGACACAGGGAACGGTCTGAGGAATTGTGAAACAAGTTATACGACCAGGCGAGGGGAAGACATGTGAAGACATCTGTGAGGGGTTTCAATGCTGGATAAATCTACCAGATTTGAAAGGAATGAAAACCGATACTGAGGTTGCTCTGTTTCTGCTGGACAGGTGAGTAACGTTAGCTTTGCTGTTCCACATAAACGACAGCTTCAGTATTACTGTCATGTCTGTCTGTTGTCATGTTTGTGATGATCCCAGCAGTTAGCTTTGCTAGCTTTTCGGTGAGTGTGTGATAGAGGAGGAATAGACGGAGCAAGGGTGTGAACGGGTGTCCTGGTGAATAGAGAGAAACGGGTCAGCAATAAGGCTTGTTCAGCAGCAAACGTACAGTATATGTTGCAGTGGCCGGTGAATCGTTGCTCAGAGCAACGACTGGTATGCTATGGGTCGGGACTGTGTGTGATAATGTTTTTGCTCTTTGTGTGCAAGCTGATTTTGGAATAAACGTTCTGTGCCTGTCTGAGTTAACTCAGCCATACCAAGCACACACTGTGCATCACTGCTGTTAGCCTGTTGGCTAACCTGCAGCTCGAGCTCACAGCAACAACTCATCTGTTCAGTCAGAGGGCCCTTTTCACACACCTGCTTACAGAAAACTGTCATAATGAGCCAATGAGAGCGGACATTATGCTTCGTGTGGACAGAACACATACACACCCAGTACAGATTTTCTTCTCTAAAGAAATCTGCCAGGCAGTGTGTGATACTGAATCGTGTATGCCGCTGCACACATTACACACGTTCCCCACGGCAGTGCCTGGCTACGGTCAAGGGGACCACCTTTTGTTTCACAGAAGGCAGCCTGCGTCATAATGAGCCCACAAAGCAGACACACACAACTTTGCGTGTATTGTAATAGGATACTATTACATATGTATGTATGTATGTATGTATGTATATGATACTATATACAATGTTACTATTATATATATGTGGACTTAATTCTGCTCCAAAAGATCCGGTCTGGACAAAATGGGACTCATATTGACCAGACAACGGAATTCAGACACTGTTACAGAGACCTGCCCCATTCAACATCCCGGATCAAGCACTCGGCAGGTGGTCCATGTCAGCGCAAGACTCGAGAGGAGAGGAAGTGCACTCTGTGTTTTACATCGATGATGCTTAGTGCTCAAACGCAGCCAAGATGGACTCTGTTTCTCAGATGTCAGACTGTTTATTGTGAAGATGAAACTTTCATATCATCATCTGGTTGCTGCGTTTCACATTCAGCCCAGATGAAAATTCAAAATACGCACTGTGGAATGTATTTAAATAACTGTACATATTGTAGTATTTTATATGTTACCATATTTTAATATAGGTCTACACTTAATTATATGTTATGTGTGTAACATGAAGGAACTACAAATTTTGTTTGGTTATGCAGCCTTGTGCTGTATAATGACTAATAAATGGCCTTGTACCTTGTACTTTAAACCTTGTATTTGCCGCTCCACACTTACACACAATCCCACCAGGCAGTGTCTGGCTGCAGGCTCGTGCATAATCACGGCATCACCGACACAGTCCCTGCAGCTTCTCTCACAAGTGCTGCCTTCATCCCAATCTGGTCACTCAGATCTGGCGCAGGTTCGGCGTGGCAGAGGTGGATCTGTTCACCAACCAAGAAAAACCTCAGTGTGCCCTGTGGTTCTCACTGAGCTCACGGGACGCTCCCCTTACTGGGGGCTGACGCCTTTGCGCACCCTCTGCTGGCTGCTGTATGCCTTCCCCCCCGTTTCAGCTGATCCTGTGTCTCCTGGACCGCCTGCAGGTAACCCTGTTCACTCTGGAGCGCACAAGTGCGTTGTGGTTTCCTTGCCTTCAGCAACTGCTGTCGTGGCTGCAGTGGAAACTTCCTTGGCACAAGGACACCCTCTCCGAGGCGTGGGGTGTGATCAGGAGCTACCCGCTTCTTGGCCAGGCAGCACTTGTAAGGTTTAGGTTTCTCACATAGTGTGAAAGTGGTGTGCACCTTCCAGGGTTCGAGAGCTGCCTCCACTCGGTCTTCGTACTCTGCCAAGTGGTTGGCGTTCCAACGCTGGTGTCTGGACCAGGGGTTGGATCCGCTGCCTGGCGCACTTTTGTTAGACCAGCTGCTGATGTACAGAGGGCTGGTGTTCAGTACAGTGAAGACCTACGGCCCTGCCATTTCATCCTGTCATTAAGGGTTTGGTGACAGGACGGTGTTCACTCACTCGCTGGTGAAGCGTTTCCTGAAAGGGGTGTGGAGACAGGCAGGTGTCATGCCCTGTTGCTCCTCAGTGGGATTTGGAGCTGGTTTTATGCGCTTTGACCAAAGCCCCTATTTGTGCTTCTGGAGACGGCGGACCTGAAGTTCCTCTCAGGCCACCTTGCGAGGGTGATTATCCTCACAGGCTTCTTCCCTCCTCCCCACAGGTTGGAGGAAGAGACTACATCATACCTTCTCTGCCCGGTGCGTGCACTGTCCTGCTATGTGGCACGCATGGCCAACTGACGCCACTCTCAGTGCTTGCCTGTGCACTACAGGGAGCAGTCCCTGGGGCTCCCCCCGTTGGCGCAGTGCCTGTCTCACTGGCTGTGTGAGGCCATTTCGCAAGCCAATGTGTCAGCCAGGGAATCTCCCCCAGACAGTATAAGCAGGACACTGCAGGAGACTGTCACCATGGAAACACTGGTCAGAAGGTGGCACTGACTGCCTAACTTCCATTAGACTAATCTAACAGCAAAATTAAGACTGGTCTAACACTACAGATCAGTCTAAGATGGCCCAAACACACCCAAGGATAAAAAAAACTTGATCCAAACTGAGGTTGACCGAACAGAGTCAAAGAGAGAAAACATCAACACTGGTAACAGCATGATGACCCACCAAATAACAAGCAGCAGTATGATGAAGAGTCCACTTGGATCATCTTGTGTACCTGATTAGACTGAAGATTTGCGGGACCAAGTCCGACTCACATCCCAGGTCTGTTACTACAAGTGAAACTTCATTTATATTGCACATTTTGAACTCAGGTTACATAGTGGCAGGCTAAAATAGGAATGATATGTGATCTACAACCACGCTCACCAGCGCGGAGATGTGAGACGACCATGTCAGGTTCCTGGGAATCAGCATCACAGAGAACCTGACATGGTCGTCTCACATCTCCGGGCTGGTGAGTGAAACTGTTCACCTGCTCCACCTCAGCTCCACTGATGTAGACAGGAGTGTGTGTCCTTATCTCCTTCTTCCTGAAATCAACGATCAGCTCCTTGGTTTTACTGACGTTGAGCAGCAGGTTGTTCTCTGAGCACCACTCTACAAGATTATCAATTTCCTCCCGATATGAAGTCTCATCGATGTTTGAAACCCGGCCGATGATGGTGGTGTCATCCACAAACTTCACAACAGAGTTCTCTCCATGTCGGGGACCCCTTGCTGATTTTGCAGGTTTGCCCACTTACAAAGAATGCAACAATCTACAATTTTAATCATATGTACATTCTAACAGTGAAAGACAGAATCCCAAAGAAAATTCCAGAAAATCACATCATATGAATTTATAAAAATTGATAACCATCTGATGAGGAAAAACAAGTATATGACCCCCTACCAAACAGCAAGTATTCTGGCTCCTACAAGCCAGTTAGTCTTTCTTTAAGACACAGCCCCAATCCCAACCAATTATCTACATCAAATACACCTGCCTCACCTCGTTACCTGTATAAAAGACACCTGTCAACACCCAAACAACCAGCATCCAACATCACCACCATGGGCAAGACCAAAGAGCTTTCTACGGACATCAGGGACAAGATTGTTGATCTGCACAAGGCTGGGATGGGCTACAAGAGAATCGGAAAGCAACTTGGAGAGAAAAGATCAACTGTCGGTGCAGTTATCAGGAAATGGAAGAAGCACCAC
>NC_060166.1:2683416-2702532 GCF_021292245.1 Micropterus dolomieu | reverse complement strand
GCAACAAAAGAGTGGCTGAAGAAGAAGCACATCAAGGTTCTGGAGTGGCCTAGCCAGTCTCCAGACCTGAATCCAATTGAAAATCTTTGGAGGGAGCTTAAAATTCGAGTTGCCAGGCGACAACCTCGGAACCTGAATGATTTGGAGGCTGTCTGCAGGGAGGAGTGGGCCAACATCCCTGCCGAAATGTGCACAAACCTTGTCACCAACTATAAAAACCGTTTGACATCTGTGCTGGCCAATAATGGCTTTTCTACAAAATATTAACATGCTGTTTGTCCAGGGGGTCAAATACTTGTTTTTCCTCATCAGATGGTTATCAATTTTAATAAATTCATATGATGTGATTTTCTGGAATTTTCTTTGGGATTCTGTCTTTCACTGTTAGAATGTACATATGATTAAAATTGTAGATTGTTGCATTCTTTGTAAGTGGGCAAACCTGCAAAATCAGCAAGGGGTCAAATACTTTTTTCCCCCACTGTAACTGACTCCTTGTTGAGGAGATCAAAGCGAGCATAAAAGGTGTTTAGTTCATCTGGTAATGTGGCCTCACACATGATAGGGGGGCTCCTGCTTTTTTAGCCTGTGATGTTTTGATTGCCTGCCACATATCTTTGGTGTTGTTGGTGTTGAGGTCTTTCTCCAGTCTCTGCTGATGTCTCCGCTTCGCCTCCTTGATGCCAGCTTTCAGTCTCTCTGGCAGTGTTGCAAGCTTGTTTATCAGCTGAATGAAAAGCAGGTTGCTTTCTGGTTGGGGAATGATTTTATCACTTTAGTGATCACCACATCATCAAAACATTTACTGATGTATGTCACTGATGATGTATATTTATAGGTTGATGTGGTTCTCCTGGGTGGCGGCCTCTCTGAACATGTGCCAGTCTGTGCACTCAGTCCCGTAGAGCTGCTTTAGCCTCATCTGTCCACACTTGGGACAAGCTGGGTGTAAGTGGGCAGAAGAAGCAGAGAAATGTAGTCTGATAAACCAAAATGGGGACGAGGGAGGGCTTTGTGGCTGCCAGGAATATTGGTGTAGACGTGGTCCAGTGTGTTTGTTACTCTGGTGGACATGCTGGTGAATATTAGGTAAAACAGTTCTGAGATCTTTTTGATTAAAATCACTAGCAACAATAAAAACACCTTCAGGTTGTTTTGTCATGTGACTGCTGATGACCTCATACAATTCTTGTAGTGCCTTTTAACAGAAGACACATCGTTACCCATTAAGACCAAAAAGAGTCTCTTTCACAAATATGACACAAACTAGTCTGCTGATGAGGATAGAATGATCAGCTGTATCAAAGGCAGCGTTTATCTGAGAAGTAAGTGGTTTCTTTTCTGATTGAGCAAATTCAAAAGAAAATGGACAAGTTTTCTCCATTCGGCCCCCCCAGTAGTCTTACTGCAACAAATAGCATAATTTATCCACGGGGATGATTTCATTTCTACAGCCGACCTGGTTGTAGTAGGGCAATAGCATCTATAGCCAAGGAACACCGGTTACTGAAACTGGTGACCATGTTACAAGGTTGAATTGGGCTATTATATACTGTATCTCACAAAAGTGAGTACACTTTTGTGAGATACTGTATCTCACAGGCATAATGGTTAAATGGATTATTGATATGGATATTTAAATCTCCTACAATAATAATTCTATCATGGTTGACGACATGGAGGATAGACAATCAGAAAATTTCAATGTACACAGTGCAGTGGATACGATTCTCCTCTATCCTGGCCAACAGGTAGAGAGGGAGCAATCACCACGTCCTAAAGCATAAACTGCTTCACTGTCTACATTGCTAAATTCATTTAAAAAAAGGGTGCTACTACTTACTATTATACTACTACTATTAACATTTACCTCCAAATAGTTTAGTTGAACAAGAAACATTTTGCAAAAGCCTGATAGCTCATAATACAACCGAACCAAAAGAAAGGCAATATTTTGACTACTTACACAACTGGAAAAACCTTTGGGAAGACCACGCTAGCTTCAGCCAGGTATTCGTACAGAATTCGCTGGTCAAAGTCATCAGTTGTGTATTTGACCTGGGTAGCCTGGAAAAAATCAGAACAACAGTCTGTTAACAAGACGAGCTAGTAAATAGTAGACAAAAATTAACAGCATTTGATCACTATCCATCATTTCTGAAGACTGTCGGTGTGTTTCCTCACCAGCACAGTGAGCAGCAGAGCTTGGATCCTTGGGTCAGTCAGCACCTCCTCATCCAGCAGAACGTTGGACTCTGATACGGACACCTTGCGTAGGTGAGAGTTTCCAATTCGTTGTGTCTCTGTAATTAATACATGGAGGATTTACATTAAATATCTCCACAAACAAACTTGTTGAAGGAAAGGCCAGGATTGTACTCTCACCTATCTCATAGTCGTTCTCTGCAACACGTCTCATCTTGGGAGGGGTGGTCATACCCGACTCCATCTCTGGTCTCTTCGGTGCTTTAGAGTCTGATATGAGATGATCAAAACTTTTTCTGGTGCCTGCCAAACAAACACAACAAATACAATTACTGTAATGTAATTGGTCAATTTCTGTTTCAAACCCCAACTCCTCCAGAGAAGGCAGGGAGCAAGACACTAATCCCCTAACCACTCCTGATTATGAGTGAATGTATGAATGATTGAATGTTGACATGTGTTTTGAGTGGTTAGTAGACTGAAAATGAACTATGAATAAATGCCATCTTTCCTAAGCACCTTTTAGAGATCAACATCTACTGTACATAGCAAAGAGATAAATCATACCCAGGAGCTTCTTGGTGTTGGCCTGTGAGGGCTGACCCATATCCAGGCTCATGGACTTGCGCGTTCGTGGGCTGATCTGGCCCACTGTAGGGTAGTGATGGGCTGAAAGGTAGCGCTCTGAAACCTGAGGTGACGTCCACGGCTGAGTCTCTCGGAGAGTTCTAATAGGAAGGTGATTGGACAGAAGACAACTTGATGACAATCGATGATAAATGTAAATGCTCCATATTTGTATAGCGACTTTCTAGTCTTTTCCACCACTCAAAGTGCTTTTACACTACATCTGCATTCACCATTCACAAACATTCATACACTGAGCCTAAGCTCAAACAGAAACTAATATTCACACACTGGTGGAACAGCCAACAGGGGCAATTCCGGGTTCAGTATCTTGCCCAAGGACAGTTCGACATGCCGCTTGGAGGAGCCGGGGATTGAACCGCCGACCTTCTGATTAATGGGCAACCCGCTCTACCCCGCTGATCCATAGCCAGGACCCACTCGGACTATCACTACCTTTTATTCTTACTTTGTTTAAATTACCTATCAAATTGCCTTTACATTTACATTGTTGGGGATTTTGTCAACATATGGCACCACCCTGGAATCAGGGACCAATAATCAAATATGAGCCAAGTATGATCAGTCTAAAGTGGGGTTTGTCCACCTATAGATGGCAAACAGAGAAGGGTGAGTCCGTAAACTGGCCGTGGCAAACAACTCTTACTACAACATTATACACAAATAATCACAGGCAACGACTTCTTAAAATTATAATAGGATTTATTCAACTCCAGCATACATCAATGACCAACAACTTTAGCAAGTAAATCACTATTAACTCTTCTAAGCAAAATGAAATAAAGCCAATAAACAAATCATACAAACACATACAACAATCCAGCAAGTGTGTGTGTGTGTGGGCGTGTGAGAGACAAAGGAGGGGGAGAGACTAAGAGAGGGGGGCGGATCCGACCACGTGTGGTGCCAGATCCGGTTGTGCTAGAGGCCAGCTGATTTTGGAATCAAGATGGCGGTTCAGACCATGTGATTTCAAGATCAAGATGGCGGAAAATCCCTCTCCCCTGAACTAAAAAAAATGGGGACGCAATCTGATGCTAGCCTGCTGTAGGTCACAGGTCTGGTTAGCTGCAGAGGTCACGTGGTGTGTGCATGTGGGATTAGTAAGCAGAAGGAGGAGAGAAAGGCACAGAACAAAGCTATATACATACAATATACCACAAACTATCTTACAGCCACCAGCAGTGACTGATTCATTCAGCAGCAGTTGCTGGCTTTTGATTAGATAGAATGTGCAATTATATCTGTTCTCAGACAACAGAAGCCAACACCAAAAATCCTTATTACTGTTGAAAACACTCGGCTACAACTTTATCAATGAGAGGAACATTCAGCAACCGTGTTCCTTGGCTTGATAACAATACTGATACGTTTTCACACAGTAAGAGGAACAAAGCAGTCAGCCCAGTGAGTGGTACTGGACACAAACAACGTGCGTAGCACGGAAAACACACAGCAATTAAACAAGACATGGCGGTCTTTAAATATCCCTTATAACAGAAATTCACCACATGAAGCTTGTACAAGTTACAATAACAAAGTTATAGAACTATCTGCTGCCCAGACATACTAAAGCCTCTTCAGTGTCGCTTTGGTAGTGAGTAGATGCGTCCGTCCTTTTAGAAAATCCAGCAGAGCTTTCTCTCGGCTCGGTTCTGACGATGCCGGTCGGTTCAACGGCACAGCTGATTCTTTGGCGGCAGCAACAGGAATCAGTGAAGTCGACGTTGGTTGAGAAGGTAGAACACGGAGGTGATCTTCTCTCAGTTAAGCACGGTATTTATTCGTCTTCTTCTGCAGGCATGAAATGTTATCTTGTATAACAGTTTTTTTAGGGATCCAAAATTGTGTTGGTAACACAAAGAAAAATAATTGAGGTAAAAAGGAAAGAAGAAAACAGAGTTTCTCGTCCGGCAAGTGAAGTCTGTATTCAGGAACAAAGAAAGTTCAGCGCTGAAATGAAATACCTCCTGTGGCTGCTGGTGCAGTTGCAGAAAGGCAAAGTTTGTTTACCTCCTTACAGTCCTGTGGAGAACTGGGAATGGCGATGAGGGTTTGGAGGTGTTCGCTTTTACACCTACGTTGACAAAATGGCTGTACTTCCTGGGATTACTCCGCCCCCTGAAAGCTTTAGCCAATACAAACCTTTGGTTTGGTTTTAAAACGTAAGAGTTCACAGGTAGGTGTGATTTAATTGACAGGGCCATCTGGGCTTTCCATTGTTCTCTGACTTGCTTTGTGTAGTCTAGCCGCATGGCAGGCTTTGGGGATTCCAACAGGCCGGGGTCTGGCTTGTAGGACATCAGAAGGCCCAGTCTTTGTTCTATCAGACTGTGAGGCCCAACATCATGAAGGTTACTGACATCCCATTCTTAATCCGTAGGGTTTAATATGGTGTTGGCCAACCCTCTGCAGCTATAACAGCTTCAACTCTTCTGGGAAGGCTGTCCACAAGGTTTAGGAGTGTGTTTATGGGAATGTTAGACCATTCTTCTAGAAGTGCATTTGTCAGGCACAGATGTTGGACAAGAAGGCCTGGCTCACAGTCTCCGCTCTAATTCATCCCAAAGGTGTTCTGTCGGGTTGGGGTCAGGATTCCGTGCAGGCCAGTCAAGTTCTCTACACCAAACTCGCTCATCCATGTCTTAATGGAAATTGCTTTGTGCACTGGTGTGCAGTATTGTTGGAACAGGAAGGGGCCATCCCCAAACTGTTTCCACTATGTTGGGAGCATGAAATTGTCCAAAATGTCTTGGTATGCTGAAGCATTAACAGTTCCTTTCACTGGAACTAAGGGGCCAAGCCGTGCTTTGCCAAGCTCTCTACGTACTGTTCTTGAGCTAATCTGAAGGCCACACGACGTTTAGAGGTCTGTAGCTATTGACTCTGCAGAAAGTTGGCGACTTCTGCGCACAGTGTTCCTCGGCATGCGCTGACCTCGCTCTTGTTATAACACTAACAATTGACCGTGGAATATTTAGTGAGGAAATTTCACAAATAGACTTATTACACAGGTGGTAACCTATCACAATACCACTCACTAAATTCACTGAGCTCCTGGGAGCAACCTATTCATTCACAAATGTTTGTAGAAGCAGTCTGCATGCCTATGTGCTTGGTTTATACACCTGTGGCCATGGAAGTTAATGAAACACCTAAATTAAATGATTTGGAGGGGTGTCCTAAAACTTTTGGCAGTATTGTGTATATCTACAGTATGTCACAAAAGTGTGTACACCCCTCACATTTTTGTAAATATCTGATATCTTTTCATGTGACAACACTGAAGAAATGACAATACAATGTAAAGTACCCCACAAATGCTCAACAGGGTTCAGGTCTGGAGACATGCTTGGCCAGTCCATCACCTTTACCCTCAGCTTCTTTAGCAAGGCAGTGGTCGTCTTGGAGGTGTGTTTGGGGTCGTTATCGTGTTGGAAAACTGACCTGCGGCCCAGTCTCTAAAGAGAGGGGATCATGCTCTGCTTCAGTATGTCACAGAACATGTTGGTATTCATGGTTCAGTCAATTAAATACTTGCCAGAATTGAGATTAGGACACAACCAGAATATATGAGTCTGATTTGCAGTTTGTATTCCACAGTCCCTCCAGCATGAACTGGTGATTATTAGGGCCAGAGCATGAAACATGCGAGGTCCCTATTTTTTTTCCCTGCAAAGTCAGCTTGTTTTTGGGGGCCTAAAAATGTGCAAAAACTCATCAAACTTTGCACACAGGTCAGAAGTGGCGAAAATGACCCCAAATGGCTCGCTTACGTCACCTACAAAATTGGAAAAAGTTTGCCTGGCAACGTTCAACCTACATGCACGAAATGTTTTGGGGACATGTATCATACCACGACACACCAAAAAGCCTCAAGGACCCATACCCTTAATTCAACAGAAGTCAGCCATTTTGAATTGAAAGTGCAATTTTAACCCATTGATACCATTTACAGGCTGCATATTTTAACAAACACCTCCAAGAGAATTAATCCAATCAATTTCACATTTTCACTGTGCATTCTAAACCCATTGATGATTAAAAGTTTTTTAAAAGTCTTCTTCTTTCTTCCATGAGCGTGCCCGTGGAGTGGCGTCGAAAATCGACAACTCCACACAAAACAGGAAGTTGTTATAACTTCAGTGTAGATGCTCACATCTGTACCAGATTTGACATGTATAATAATACTCCCGCCCTGAACACATCCATATGCCAACATTCACTCAAAGTCATAGCGCCATCTGCTGGCAACAGAAAATGACACGTTTTACGCTGTAATATACTACTCCTAGCAGGTTGGCCATATCAACCTCAAAACTGGCCAAGAAAACCCTTAACACATTGATGAAGCCATGTTGTAAATCTTGGCGTGGCGGTAAAGTTACACCTTTCGCCATGATACAGGAAGTTGTTGCAACGTTACTGTACATGCTCAGATCTGTACCAAGTTTTAAACGTTTAATAACAGTCGCACATGTATATGCCAACATTCACCCACAGTCATAACACCACCTGCTGGCAACAGAAAGTGACCTTCAACGAAGCAGCCCCAGCGCCACGTTTCACCTGCATGTATGAAGTTTCTGTGGCACGTGTAATATGTCCAGATGTACCAAAAAGCCTCTTATGGTCATTTTTGGATGATTTACGCACTCCTCCGTTTGAAGGATGTGGGATGGGTCCAACAGTACCCTCCGCACCTGCCTGAGTACAGACTGCTCATAGACGGACTGAAGAGAGAGCTTTTCAATCCTCCCCATCTCCTTCATAGCAGTCTGTACCAGGCGCCACAACTTTGTTTTGGACTGTGTGGAGAGATTGCCGACCCACGCCGTAATCCAAAATAAAAACATGATGTTGGCTGACACCAAACACCCTCAGTCTGTGTTAAAAATAAAGCCTTTGCTGTAAACGGGAACATACGTAATCTACATGATCACTCCAGCTTAAGAGGTTATCCAGGTGGATACCCAGATACCTATAAGAAGTGACCTGTTTGATCTCCTCCCTGTGTGTGCACAGTGGGGTATGATCCCCCACCGACCAAGGGTCAAACACCATCTCCTCAGTTTTTTTAGTGTTAATGGTGAGATAGTTCTTGTCACACCACTAGACAAATTTATTAACGTCCGTGAAGTACAATGAGGGGTCTGAGTTCTGCTGATGCAGGCTGAGAATGGCAGTGTCGTCAGAAAATTAAAAAAACAGGTTGCCCGGGAGACTATTGGTGCAGTCGTTTGTGTAAAGGGTGAACAGGACCGGTGAGCTTACATAGCCCTGAGGTGCACCTGTACTGATGCATTTGGATCACTAAAGTGAGTCGTTAATCCTGCCATTTTGGGTTCTATCTGTTAAAAAAGAATAAAACCACTTAATAATAAAAGGATTAACATTCATCTGAGTCATTTTCTGTAAGAGCAGATGAGGCTGTAATGTATTAAAAGCAGTAACTAAAATCAATGAACAAAAGGCGTGCATAGGCCTTGGGATCCTCCAGATGCTTAAGAGTTAGTTGGGTGATGCTATTAATTGCATTGTCTGTACTCCTCCCCTGCCTATAAGCAAACTGGAGTGGATCTAGTTCAGGATTGACTTCAGATTTCAGTACGGATACCATGTATTTTTCAAAGCATTTCATTACAACACAAGTTAAAGCCACCGGCATCTATAATCATTGTTTTCTGTAGGACAGGGTTTCTTTGGAACGGAAATAATGGTAGTGGCTCTGCAGCATTTCTTTTTACATACATGGCTGAAAAGTGACTGGATTTTGAGGGGATCAACTACTAACCTTGACCAGTCGTTGTAATTGAATATAGTACATTATTGCATTCCAAAGAGTAGTCCTGTGTATCAAATCTGAGAAAGAAATCATTAAATTAATTTGCTTTACCCAGCTCATCATATGTTATGAGGCCCTTTCTATGTGTCGTCATGTTTGTAAGAGCTTTCATGGAGACCCAGAGTTTTTTTTAGAGTCCACAGAAGCTTCATTCTGTTCTATGACATCCCTGTGTTTCCTTCTTTCATAGTTTTCTGCGAGACGGCAGGAAATTCCACCGGCAGGTATATCCAGTAAATGAGGTAAAATGAATAAATCTGCGGGCGGCGATGTTTTTCGTGTGTCTGGTGATGAAACAGGAAAATGTTGAAAGTGTACATGCTCACATCTGCACCAAATTTGTAATGTATTGTAAGAGCCCCGCCACATCTCCATGCCAATATTCACCCATAGTCATAGCGCCACCTGCTGGCAACAGGAAGTGACCATCAATAAAGCAGCAACGTTTTACCTACATGTAAGAAATGTCTGTGGCACATGTATCATGTCCTGATGTACAAAAAAGCCTCTGGTCATTTTTGGATGGTTTACACACTCTAACGAACCCCTCCTAGAGAATTAGTCTGACTGACTTCAGATTTTCGTTGTCTAGGCTAATCCCACGATGACGATTAAAAGTTGTACAAACGTGGAACGCTGTGCCCGTGGCATGGCGTCCAAAATCGATGATTTGCCCTGGAGGAGGAAGTTGTTGTGACTTCAGTGTACATGCTCACATCTGCACCAAACTACGTGCTTGATAACAGTCCCGCCCCGAACACATCTACATGTTCATTTATACTCGTAGTGCAAAGTGCTATGTAGCGCCACAAAGGGGACACAGGAACTGATCATTAACACCTTTGTGCAGCGTCCAAAGCCCGTAGCAAATTCACAGCCGCACTGGCAGAGCTCCAGAATCTGCAACGCGGCCGCCTCACACCTCGATGCACTAAAAGTGCGAGGGCCTGCCCAACGCTGCTTGCAGCTTTAATTTTATATGCTTTAGGGACTCTGCGAGTTCTGCATCATCACAGCAGTTGTCTGTATTCTTATATAAGGATTTTTAAAACTCTGCAGTACTGCAGAGGCTATTTTGTCTGGTTTTGTGACAATGGTTTCTTGTGAATTTGTTCTCTGTACAATATTGGACGAATGTTGCTTTCTCAGTCTAAATGATAATAGTCTACTCTCCAAGTTCCCAAATTCATAGTGTTTTTAGTTAGTGAATCTTGAGCTTCCCTCAACTTTATCTGATAAAAGACTGAAGTTGTTTACGTGTTGGGTTTAAATAATTTGTGGAATTGCTTGATGCAGATTCTTAATGTTTGTATTCCAACTTTTATTTTATCTTCAATTCTCGCTGTCTGGCTTCCTCGCAGACGTGAATGAAATAATGCAGCCCCTAATGTATGCTTTGGCACAATCCCACAATATCAGGGGTTTTTGGTGTGGTATTGGTATCTAGGTATTTCTTGAGCTTCTGTATATATTCTATCATTGCATAGAGATGTATTAAGTCTCCATTTAATTGTTTGTCTATGTCCTAAATCCTATTTCAGTGAGACAGGTGCAGAAATGGTGATAGGCAATATCTCTATGTCTACTATTCTATGTAGCTCTACCTTTGGGTAAAAAGTGAAGTCCCTGCTTGTTGGACACTTACATGGACGCCATACATCCACAAGATCTACTTCTACAGAGGGATATTGGAGCATTTTACTCATTTTATTTATTAGCTGCAACATTATACAGTTGAAATCACCTCCCATCAGCAGCAGACCAGTGCTGTACTTCAGTACCATATTGAAGAGTGGCCTAATAAATCCAGGCTTGTCTTCATTAGGTGTGTAGAAATTTATTAAGGATATTTCTATACCGTTAACCAGAACATATCTCTCCTCTGTGTCTTTAGGTATCAGTGTTTTTGTGAAATTAAGTTGTCTGTGTATAATTATTAGATTTTTCTTAACAGGATTAAGGAGGCCCTTCATATTATATCTTATAATTTTTAGTGTACCTATTACTCACAGTAAGTGAGTTATACTTTGAATCCCTGATAATCAGAGCAAGGGAGGAGGGATAGGTGGCGGAAGTAAAAATATCGCACATGGACTGTGTCTTGTTATGTAGGCTTTAAGGAGTGGGAGTAGATAATGGAAACAGACTGAGTGGGATAAATGAAAATTGTTACAACAGCTGTACAAGAGTTTGTTACCTTCAACCACAGCAATGAAAATGTCATGAAAAAATGATAACCTTCTTTGTTTCCTGTGTTATTTTTAAGTTTAACACAGGATCCTGGGGGAACAAAGGGATCGGGGCAGAGTTTTAGGAGTTCATTAAAGTACAAAGCGTTCGGTTAACAGTATGGCTCCAAGAGGCTTTTTTGTAAGTTTAGAGAGGTTACATCTGCCTACCAAATTTCATAAATCTAGGTGAAACGGATGCCGTGGGCAGCTTTTTAAAAACAATTTTAGGGGGAGATATTGAGCCAATATCCCTCATGGCAGTTGCTGTTCAGGCTCTAATAATCCGAGCAAAAACAACATGTTCAGAGGAATGACAGCCAAAAGGTACTATGGCTACTAGGGTGCTAAATTATGTCAACTGTGTGGCACAGTTCACCCTGTTTATTAAACCCATTAACATTCTAATAGTAAACAGGGAGTCACAGCGTATCAACAAAATATGCAAATATAAGTGTCACTTATCATCGCAGGTTTCTACTGTTTTGTGTAAAATCACCAGCTGTGTGGTAACAGACTAATCCCTACGGGAACAAAGCTGTTTTCATATCGTTCTTTTGTACACGGCAGTACTCTAAACTGTCGGTTGGACGGCAGATACTGGAACTCATAATACAGCTGATGAAGCTGGTCACTCAAAATTGAAATACTCATGCGCTGTACCTGCCTAGTATACAGCGAGGCTGGGTTCAGTAGTGGTTCTCCAATCAACCTACTGGACCATTTCACAATCTGGTTAATATAGTTCCGAATCTTTAACGTTAAGTTCCCGTACCAAGATACCAGAGAAAAGGAGAGTACGGATTCAATAAAAGCACGATAAAACATAATCAACAGTGTTTTCTCAATTTGAAATTTACACAGTTTCCTTAAAAAGAACAGACTCCCATTCTACATCTAGAGTCCCCCTACAAGTAGCCCTGCATTTTGGGAGCGCAGTGTTCTAGTGGGGCAGTATGGTGTAAGGAGTTCTCATATAGGATGGTGCCTGACCATTAAGGGCTTTGTATGTAAGAAGAAGTATTTTAAAATCAATTCTCAATTTTACCGGGAGCAAGTGCAAAGTTACTAAAACGGGTGATATGATCTCTCCTGCTTGTTCTAGTCAGAATGCGTGTAGCAGTGTTTTGTATTAACTGGAGAGACTCAAGAGATTTTTTTGAGCAGCCTGAAAGCACGGAGTTACAGTAGTCAAGCCTTGAGCTAACAAATGTGTGGACAAGTTTCTCTGCATCATCTCGATGCAGAAGGTTTCTAATATACACAATGTTGCGAAGGTGAAAATAGGCAGTTCTTGTAGTTTGCTTTATGTGTGAGTTTCTCACGGTGGTGCTGGAGGCCATGGCAATGCCATCCAAAGCAACTATGTCTGCAGACAATGTGTCTCGGAGGTGTTTGGGTCCAAGTACTACAACCTCAGTTTTTTCAGAGTTCAACATCAAGAAATTATAAGACATCCAGGTCTTCACATCCTTGATGCACGTTTGAAGCCTAGCTAACTGGGTGGTTTCGTCAAGTCTGATAGAAAGGTATAACTGAGTGTCATTAGCATAAAAATTTATACTGTGGTTCCTAATGATATTACCCAGCGGAAGCATATATAAGGTGAATAATATAGGTCCAAGGACAGAACCTTGTGGAACTCCATGAGTGACTCTGCTGTGCAGAGAGGACTTATCGTTTACATGTACAAACTGGGTGCGATCTGATAAGTAAGATTTAAACCAGCTTAAAGCAGTTCCTTTAATGGCGATTAAGTGTTTAAGTCTTTGTTGTTAAATACGGTGATCAATTGTATCAAATGTCGCACTTAGATCTAACAAGACCAATACAAAGACTAGTCCCTTATCTGATGGAGTTAAAAGATCATTAGAGATTTTTACCAGTGCTGTCTCTGCACTATGATGCATTCTGAAACCTGTAAGTTGTTGCTATGCAAAAATTCACTTTGTTTTGCCACAGTTTTTTCAAGGATCTTGGATATAAAAGGAAGGTTAGATATCGGTCTGTAACTGTCTAAAACCCCTGGATCAAGAGCAGGCTTTTTAAGAAGTGGTTTAATAACGGCTTCCTTAAAAAACTGAGGTACATAGCCTGCTGTCAAAGAAAGGTTGATAATATTTAACAAAGCAGTGCCAAACTCACTAATGTAGCTGTTTCTTCACCACAGTCCATTTTAAACCACATAAAAGATGTTCAAGAAGTTCATACAAAGGCATTTTACAACATTCACAAGGGAAAACCGCTTCTCCTGGTGATTATGGACCCTCGCCAAAATGGCCCGCTGTTATGGCAGAAAATTGTTTCCTCTTATTTAATCTTTTATGAATGTTCTTTTATTTTATATATATATATATATATATATATATTTTTTTTTTCCCATCCTTAACTTTTTTGTTATTATACTCTGTCCGCACTTGTAGACTTTAGGTCAGAGCTGTGATATTGTTTCAGTGTTTTCCTTACTTGTTGTTCCTCTCCTCTACTTGCATGTTCATTCAAGGCCAGGAGAAGATCTCTATTCCCAAAAACATAGAAACCTAGACTGTGTAAATAATTATGCATCCCTTTGCTTGGGGCCAGACGCCCAAAGCTGCCCTGCCTACTTTTTTGCAGCAATGCTTTATTTCAAGTTGAATTGAGAGCTTTTATTTTGACTTTGCATGACGCACCTTTGAATAGCCGTCAGGAAATCAAGCGCAGAAATTTCTTCTGCCTGGAGATACTGGGTAAATTAAAAAGCGTCCATAAGTTGACGGATGTGGATCTAACGCCGAAAGGCACACACTGAAGCACATACTTTATTGTGAGCATGTGAAACAGTCGCTTCATAATCAATTTGAGGGAGAAATAAAATGTCTCCCAACGTGGGATCGAACATGCAACCTTCTAGGTGAGTCTTGCGCTTTAGGTAGGTAGGTAGGTATGTAGATTTATTTTGTCACAATATAACAGGTATAAATTGAGTTCATAACTTCCTTCTGCTATGTAACAGACAATATACATTAACACAGAAGCAATTATAAATATGGTAAACAGAAATAAACTACATACAGTGTAGCAGTGCTGAGGATCAATTGGAGTTTAAGAGCCTGGGGTAAAAAGCTGCTCTGCAGTCTGGTGGTACGGCAGCTGAAACTTCTAGATCTCTTCCCAGACGGCAGCAGGGTACTGTCCTTTAGTATCCTTTGGGCTCTTTGGTAGTGACGAAACGCACTCTGTTGAGCAGTTTGTCCGTTTTCAGCTACTGCAGAAACATGGCGGTGCAACATGGCTTTCAGATTGCAGAAGCATGTTCCATTTGTTGCTCTTTCTATCTGGTGTTAGTGGCTAAAACAGGACCGTTATAAGCACCGCCAATCATTTCATTCTGTTTGACTAAAATGATTGGCTGGCCTACCTACCCATCTACCGACCTACCTGTGTGCACTCTGCTGTCCACTCACTGCGCTTGAACGTGTTTTGGGGGAGTGGCTTTGGACGGAGGGGGTGAGACTTTTTCGGTTGGATACTTTCAAAATCTAACTGTCTCTTGCTGGTTCTCAAACGTTACTTACCCCAGCTCTAAATTGACTAAGCTCACCAGCATGCTCATTGGGCTGAATCTCAAGTGGTCTACCTATGTTTCTGTGGGTGGATGAGACAACCCCATCAGCTTACCTGCAGCTGGGATCCGTGATGTGACTGGAGTAGGTGTCCATGGGTACTGGGTCCATGGAGAGATCAGAAATCAGAAGTGACTTCCTGTGTTTGAGGCTGCAGCGACTTCGGACCTCCTCAGACACAGTGAGCAGTGCTGCACAAAACAAGAAGAAGGAATGATGGTCATCAACAATAGCAAGGCAGACCCAAACATTTAAACCACCATAACCAAAAACAGGTAATGATTCGAAGACTTGCTCTACATTTGTTAAGTAAAATCCCTCAGATACAAGAATTGACTAAATACTGCCAACTGACAGAGTAGGTGTTGGTAAATATAATACTAAGAACAATAAATTATTTGGCACCTCTATAGTGAGACAGGTGCGTTGGAGGGGGACAGGTAGGTCAAAAGCTGCAAAGAAAACTCCTGCACACTGTCTAACTTGCAAAAAAAAAAATGTATTGACACAAAGTTTCAGAGGAGGTGACTTGATTGTCTACACCAATGACCTACTTCCTCATAAAATAAGGCAACCATTACAAACATTCATTCATATTTCCAAGTGGTCAATGGACGTAGATTTCTGTATAGTGAATGTACATCGAAATAATATAATAAAGTGCATTCATGAACAGACATGCTCTCAAATCTTGCTGGTACCTTATCCATCACTAGACAAATAGAGGAAATGGCATAACAAACACAACATCTGACCAAACAGTAGGTCCAAAGGACAACAATATCATATTCCAATAATATAGATGTTAAATAACAATGAGATTTATAAAATTTCAGAAAATAAGAAAGTCATTGCCATAAATGTTTAGAAATCTCCACATTATTATATATACACGAGACATACACATCAAAGTCTCAAAAATAACATGCAGCATTGGTGCATACATATATAAATGGACACAATCAGCAGGGCACAATACTTAATGGTCCTGATGATATAAGTGTATAAATCCAGTAAGCCTCATGCTGTTTCAGTAACTTATCGTGGTCACCGGCCCTAGGCGGTAGGGTGACCTGTTCAATGCCACAGAACTGTAGTGACACAAAAAATATAATACTAACAAACTTGATGCTACGACTTTCAAATTTTTTTCCACGTGTTCCCATATTTGTCCTTAAGTTAATCTACAAAACAGGAAACCTGTCATGAGTTCCCAATATACAAGTCTTCATGTTCAACTTTTCTTTGCTCTATCATTTTTTTTCAGTAACATAAAATAGTAATTATGAGTAGGATGTAAATGTATAAATGACGATGTACAGTCATGGCCAAAAATATGGACAGCCCTTCTTGCTTGTCACATAACGCACTAATTCTCCCAGAATATTGTCGCAATTACAAATGCTTTGGTATTTTCATGTTATTCCTTTTGTTTGCATTGGAACACAAAAAAAGCAGAGAAAAAAAGCCTAATCGGAGACATTCCACACAGAACTCCAAAAATGGACTGGACAAATTTTTTGGCACCTTCTGAAAATCTTCAGAAATAATTGTTTTTTAAGCTGAGACTGACTGATTGATTAAACTGATCACTAGTGAATAATTATGTAATTATTAGCTATACCCAAGGAGTCCTAAAGCCTTGGGCGGACAGCAAATTTTTAGGTGGTGCCATGAGTGCTAAATAATATTTCCCATTATTATTCATAACTTTATTACCAGTAGGTAGGTTTGCTACACCAAAAACAGACCCTGGATAACCAGTGCCCTGAAGGGCAAGGAGGTGTACAGGAAGAAGCTGGAGAACAAGCTCCAGCAAAACAACGCGAGGGATGTGTAGTTGGGAATGAAGACCATCACAGGGTTCAAGGTGAAGGAAAATCAGGCTGAGGGAAGCCTGGACAGAGCTAATGAGCTGAATGTGTTTTTCAATAGGTTCAGCTCAGCTGCCCCCGTCCCACAAGCCCTACATCCTCCCTGCCCCCTCAGCTGCTCCGCTCTCCTCACACCTCCTCAGTGATCAGGACTGATATCACACACGGTGCCACCCCACTCCCCTCAACATCAACATCTTTCCCCCCAGCAGAAAGCACCGTGCCCCCCTCTGCCTGTCTGTCTCAAGCAACCAGGTTAGGAGGCAGCTGGAGAAATTGCACCAGAACAAAGCTCCGGGTCCAGATGGTATCAGCCCCAGAGTCCTGAAGGCCTGCGCAGACCAGCTATGGGGGATCTTACAACACCTCTTCAACCTCAGCCTGAGCCTGGAGAAGGTCCCACTGCTGTGGAAAACATCCTGCCTTGTTCCGGTGCCAAAGAAGTCTTCTCCATCTGCCCCCAATGACTACAGACCGGTTGCCTTAACATCTCACATCATGCAGGTTCTGGAGAGACTGGTTCTGGCCCATCTGAGACCTCATGAGACAGCCTCCATTGACCCACTGCAGTTTGCCTACTGCCCTGAGGTTGGTGTGGAGGAATCTATCATCTATGCTTCAGCTCACTCACACCTGGATAAAGCTGGCAGCATTGTGAGGATCATGTTCTTTGATTTCTCCAGTGCTTTTAATACAATCCAGCCTTTACTGCTTTGGGAGAAGCTTCAGAAGATGCCGGCGGACACCTCCACAACTTTATTATTGATTATTATTAAGATTATTGATTACCTTACATACAGCCCATAGTTTGTGTGACTGAGTGGGGGTTGTGTGTCTGAACAGGCAGTCAGCAGCACAGGATCCCCACAGAAATACTCGGATGATTCTGCATTTGAGGGTGTATCAGCGGCAGAGATGAGAGTGAGTACAGGGATCTGGTTGACCACTTTGTGTTGTGGAGTGGGAGCAACTACCTCCTCCCAAATTTGACCAAGACAAAGGAGATGGTGGTGGATAAGGGTGCTCCGATCGATCGGTTACCGATCATAATCGGCCGATAATTGCTTTAACTAGTTTGATCGGTGGTCGCTAAAAAGGCCGATAAGAAAAGCCGATCAGATGATGCAATACTCGCCAGACAAATTTTCAACGGCAGCTAAAATGTTTCACTACGCTGTCTGAGCTGTTTTCAAAGCTAGCTAGTACCAAAGTCCTTCTCAGACAAGAAGGGATTAACACGGCCACATAATCATTTTAGAGTTGAGCAGCAATCAGACAAGTGGAGCAACACGCAGGAGCGATCATGTGAAACTGTCGCAGCTGTGCTCATCTTATGTCTGACACAGCGCATCAGGCAGAGAGAGACTGATCCTTCAGTGTGAGTTTCCTGATGCAAAGAGCGGCACCACTCAATCAGCTGACTGCCTTTTGCTACGTTTTCCGCCTCCCATCCAGATTAAAACGGTGAATCAGAAAATGTTTGTTTGAAAACGCTGCTGACCCGATGGACAAAACAGAGGACTTTATAAAAACGATGACACACACTCACATTTGGCTTTGTGAGTAACAGTTAGCCTAGCCTACTGTGCATGTCACTGTATTTACTTTGCGACAACTCCCAGTCTGTTTTCCGCCACCGTACTCCCGTGTTACTTTCAGTAAAGGTTCCACTTCGTTGCCGGTCAATGCAAAAGAAAAGAAAAAAGCCTGGTGTGGTTCTTGGTCTGTATTAATTTCTTCTTTCGCTAAATCGTCTGCTACTGCGGAGTAGACCATCTGCTTCATGTTTACACTGGCACGCGCATGCCCAGTGTGGGCTACCTGAACAGCCACTAGATGCGTCTTTTCAGTCGTTCTAATATAGACGGAGATCAACTCTGATACGCAGCTGAAACGCTGCTGTGGACGGAGAAGATCGGTTTCGTAATAAAACTGTTTTAAAAACCTAGCAGTGTGGATGTAGCCTCACATTACCCGACTCCTCTCTCTACTCCTCTCATGTCAACCCTCCCGTTATCCCCGAGATTCTCCCATATTTTTCCGTTCTCACCCGGTATCCACCCGTTAAATGTTTCCCCGTAAATCTCCCGTATTTTTAACCTTTATGGAATCAAACCTTCTGGCCGTATTTAAAGTGTTTGCTATTCTTTCCTCTGGTAAAGTCGGTGGCAGCATGTAAGATATGTAGACTGTGCTTCCTGCACAAGGATTAAAAATGAAAACAATCCACTAAATTGATATAAGGCCTATAGCCTAATGATGGCAAACCATATGAAATTAGAATGAATATAGTAGCCTATGTAATATTAACAATTGACTGTATAATATGGAATTTACACTGTAGCCTATTTTTATTTTTTAAATTTTCCTTATTTTCAAATCTCACTGAAGGCAGTTTTGACTCCCCTCTGTAGCCCTGCTCCCTCTCTCTGCTCCTCTCTCCCTCCTAAAGCCCACAGAACCTGCCTGAGCTTTCCAGAACAAAAAACAGCTACTTCAGAGTTTATCATCGACTCATGATGCCTGTGCTCCTTTATCTCCTAAATATTTTGACTACAGCCTTTTTTGTTGTTTTTATGGTTGTAGTAAATTTATAAAGATGCTGTTTGTTCTGTTTTTGTAGTTTATTCCACAGTAAAGCTATATTTGTTAAGCTATAAGATGTTCACAGTAACCAGGCAAAGGCTGCTATGGTTTAAGTCTAACACAGA
>NC_060166.1:2648412-2683396 GCF_021292245.1 Micropterus dolomieu | reverse complement strand
TAACACAGATTGAGCGGAATTTGTTGCCCATGTTTCCTGGCAATAAAATAAACAGTTGTCATTTCATGATACTTTATCATCTGTTAACTTTAACACTTAATACATTGTTTTTAGGACCAATTAAATAAATATACAGTATACTGTATAATGTTACATGATAAATGAAAGGCTTCAAATAGACCCAGTGATCGTGATCGGCCGATACGGCTGATTCTGGAGGTCCAGGACAACACTGAACATCATTCATCTTCTGGCAGAGGAAGTGCAGGTGGTGGAGAATTACAAATACCTGGGTGTACACCTTGACAACAGACTGGACTGGCATTACAACACTGAGGCCATATTCAGGAAGGGCCAGAGCAGACTCTGCTTCTTGAGGAAGCTTAGGTCCTTTTCATGTATGCAGCAAGATGTTGACTAACCCTGACTGGACGCATCACAAAATGGCATGGGATGTGCACGGCCCAGGACCGGAGTGCTCTGCGTGATTAAACTGCTCAGAAGATCATTGGTACCCATCTCCCGAGCATCAGTGATATCGGTGAGGTGAAGTGTCTACGCAGAGACCAAAGGATACTAAAGGACAGTACCCAGCCAGCCACAGCCTGTTCACCCTGCTGCCGCACCACCAGACTGCAGAGCAGCTTTTTCCTCCAAGCTATCAGAGCCTTAAACTCTAATTCATCCTCAGCACTGCTCCAGTGATTATAGTTTATTTCTGTTTACCATTTTTATAATTGATTCTGTATTAATGTATATTGTCTGCTATATAGCAGAAGGGAGTTACAAAACTCAATTTCACTCTATAACTTGTTATATTGTGACAATAAACCTGCCTACCTACCTATATGTTCTCAGTCTGTTGTCGAAAGCACAATTTTCTTTGCAGCAGCATCAGACCCAGTGACAGCAAGAGACTGAACAAGCTAATAAAGAAAGCTGGCTCTGTGCCAGGGTCTGCCCTGGAGCCCCTGGAGTTGGTTGTGGAGAGAAGAATGTTACACAAACTGTTTAACATCATGGAGAGCACTCTGCTGCACAACCTGCTGGTGGGGCAGCAGAGAGTATTCAGCTAGAAACTCCTACAACTCCGCTGTAGCAAAGAACGTTACATTTTCATTTCGTTACATGTTACATATTACATGTCACATGTTCATGTGGTGAAATGCCAGATTAGGGGAGAGATGGTCCAGTACGCTGGTATGACTACACCGAAGAGGACACCGCAAGCTGCTTCTGGGAATATTTCTCTCCAACGTGCGTCACTGTGCAACAAACTGGACAAACGTCATCTGGATCAATACCTGACAAAAGGTGGAGGTATCTGTACCGACGTGACGGTGGTTCAGCAGAATTGTTCTCATGATGTCCCACCTTAAATCCATCACAGACAGGCAGTTCGCCTACAGAGCCAACAGGTCTGTAGACGATGCAGTAAACATGGCCCTTCACTACATCCTCCAGCACCTGGACTCCCCAGGAACCTACGCCAGGATCCCGTTTGTGGATTTCATCTCTGGCCCTGCTGCAGGACAAGCTCTCTCAGCTGAACGTGCCTGACTCCACCCGCAGGTGGATCACTGACTTCCTGACGGACAGGAAGCAAAACATGTCTCTGATTCCAGGACCATCTGCACCGGTTCCCCTTAAGGCTGCGTCTTTCCCCTCTGCTCTTCTCCCTGTACACCAACAGCTGCACCTCCAGTCACCAGTCCGTCAAGCTCCTGAAGTTTGCGGATGACACCACCCTCAAGGGGCTCATCTCAGGTGGGGATGAGTCCGCCTACAGGTGGGAGATCGACCATCTGGTGACCTGGTGCAGCCAGAACAGTCTGGAGCTCAACGCTCTGAAGACAGTGGGGATGGTCGTGGACTTCAGAAAGAGCCCAGCCCCACCTTCCCCCATCATCCTGTGTGACTCTGCTGTCGACACCATGGACTCCTTCTGCTTCCTGGGCACCATCATCTCCCAGGACCTCAAGTGGGAGCTGAACATCACCTCCCTCACCAAGAAGGCCCAGCAGAGGATGTACTTCCTGCAGCAGCTGAAGAAGTTCAGCCTGCCAAAGACAATGATGGTGCACTTCTACACCGCCATCATTGAGTCCATCCTCACCTCTTCCATCACCATCTGGTACACAGCTGCCACTGCCAGGGACAAGGGCAGGCTGCAACGCATCATTCGCTCTGCAGAGAAGGCTGCAATCTTCCTTCTCTTCAGAACCTGTATGCCTCCAGGACTCTGAGATGTGCAGGAAAGATTATGGCTGACTCCTCCCACCCACGAAGGATGCTTCGGTCCATCAGGACCAAAACCTCTCGCTTCCTCAACAAGGCCCGAGTCCCCACTGTCACTGACCTTCATGCCCCCCTCCCTAAACCCACACACTCATACACACTCCTGACCCCACACTTTACAACACTCAATTGTGCTTTATGCTCATGTTGTAAATTTTTTCATACTATTTTAGTATTATTGCAATTTTTGTATACAAGTCCATTTTTTGATCTCCTTACTTTCTATATATTTATATTTATGTTCTACAGTAAGCACCAATTTAGCAAGGCAAATTCCTTGTATGTCAAAATGTACCTGGCAATAAACCTGATTCTTATTCTGATTCTAAAATAGAGCTTTTTGGTAAAGCACATCATTCTTCTGTTTTATGAAAATTAAATGAGGCCTTCAAAGGAAAGAGCACGGTCCCTACAGTCAAACATGGTGGAGGTTCACTGAGGTTTGGGGTTGTTTTGCTGTTTCAGGTACTGGATGTCTTGACTGTGTGCGTGGCATCATGAAATCTGTAGAAAGAATTCTGGGGCAAATTGTAGGGCCCAGTCTCATAAAGCTGGTTCTCCATCTGAGGTCATGGGTCTTACAGCAGGAGAATGACCCAAAGCATACTTCAAAAAGCACCCAAAAATGGTTTAAGACAAAGCACTGGAGAGTCCTAAAGTGGCCAGCAAGTCTAAATCACAGATCTTAATTCCATAGAGCACCTGTGGAGAGATTTTAAAACAGCAGAACAACAGAAGGAACCCATCAAATCTCAAAGACCTAGAGCAGATGGCAAAAGAAATGTGATCCAAAATTCCAGTACAGTTTAAATTATTTTTTCCAAAGGGTGTGCTACCAAATATTAGGTTGAGGGTGCCAGTAATTTTGTCATGACCATTTTTGTTCTGTGTGAAACATCTCAGATTTGGCTTTTTTTTCTCTGCTTTTTGTGTTGTTCCAATTCAAACAAAATAAATAAAAATGAGAAAACCAAAACATTTGTAATTGTAACAATTTTCTGGCAGAAGTAGTGCATAATGTGATAGACATGCAGGGCTGGCCATATTTTTGGCCATGACTGTATATGCAAAATGCCACAGTGTTACTTACCAGCCAGATAGGCTACACTATGTGTGTTGACCTCAAACTTGTCACATTTCAGATGCTTGCCGATGAGAGCCAACAGTGTGTGCAGGATTCTCACTGTCCTCGCTACTGTGGTGGGTGATGGGTGTCTGTAGCCTACAGACAGAAAGACAGACAGTGAGGGACAAGACACTGACCCAAATGTCTTTGGCAGAAACAATATGCACCCAGATTGAACAATACTGCCGCATGTAGTGATGCTCACCGTCACTCTGCCTTTATTCATGAGACATTGCAGTTGAACTAAACTATGTGCATACTTTGAACATATTGCTAAACCACACTGACAGCAGCTTCATCTGGGTTTTCTCAATATATGTGATTGATATGAACATGGACACCCAGTGATTCAACAAAACCATAGTGCTTAGAAAATGGAATGATTGAATCTTTACCTTTGAGTAGGTGGCCCACCAGTGCAAAGTTGAAGTTGGCACTGAAGTTGAGGCCCACAAAGTGATCCATCTGCTTACAGTGCCATTCTAAAGGATGCCTGATCTCCATGAACACTTCTTCTGGACTCTGGAGGAGCAAAAAAGAGGAATTAGGAAACTGTATTTGATCATGTCGTCACATTAAAAACATTCACTGTCAGATGCCCCTGTCCACAAAGTAGGTCTCTTCATGTACTTAATTTTCCACTTTCTTTTTTCAAAAATACACATCTGCAATCAAAAACAGCTAGATAAGAGGATTCTGGTGAGTCAAAAGCGTGTCAGAGTTGTTTGTAAAGACTCCCGGTCATCCAGGTCATGGTATTTCTAGTGCTAAGTGCGAACTTGAAGGTCTCTGCACTGATTCTTCAGTTCAGTTCCAATTTGTTTCAATTTGTTTTGCTTTACCGCACATCATTACTTCACAAATAACTACTATGCAAACAACTACCATTGCAATGAGCACTATAGCTTGGGACCAGAATTAAATGAGACAGTATTTAAGGATTTACTGTGAAGTTACTTTTTAAATACACTGTCATCTGTCCTTGAACACCTCAGTGCAGCCTAAGTGAGCGGCCCAAACCCAAATGAGAGTCAGTATTACGAGAACAGTATTGGTATTTAGTTCACGCAACATCATACCTTGCAACATTTTACCTTATCATTGAAGATGCGCATCGTGTCCAGAGTGTGGAGGTTCTGCTCCAACAGAGCTGTTCCAGCAGAGTACAGGTTGACTTCATCCAGCTGCAGCACAGCTACTGCCACCCAGAACAGAGCTTTGTGCATTGGAGACTCCTGCAAACACACAGATTGTTTGGAAAGCAACTCATACACAGTGTGACTATTGAAAACAGCAAGGCAGGGCTGTGTATTGTCAACGACATAAACCAGATTCTAAAAATGCCAGTGTGGAGATAAACAGAGAATCACTACTGAACTGCTGACTATTATCTTATTTAGAACTTATGTAGCACTATACAAATGACAAACAGAATGTTGATTTTTGATTTAGCTTTTCATAGATATTCCACATTTTACTCAGCCTTCCTGAAACTAATAATCCACAGTTATGATGATGGCTCCTTCTCTCCTCTAGAGGGAGAGATGAACCCACTCAGCAGGCATACAAATAGTTCAAATTTCTAACACTGGAAAATACTATTCATTCATTTGATAAAATTGAGAAAGAGCAGTTATGAAACAGAGTTGGGGCATGCTGTGGCTGGAGGTTGGTCTACAGTGGTTGTATACCTTGCTGAGTAGAGGCTGCAGCTTAGTCAGAGCAATGACTGTGGCTTCTATTAACACCTGACTGTTGTAATTGTCCGGCCCCTTCAGACAACTCTCCAGACCCTGTGATGAAAAGGGAAGAAAGAGAAGGAGCAGGAGCAAGAGGGAGGGAGAGGAGGGACAAGGATCGACAGTCATACATTATATAAAAATTCATTAAATTACATATTCATCAGTGAAAGAGATGTTTAAACTGTGCCTTCACTTTACCAAGTAGCATAAGCATAAGTACCATATAAACATTCATTAAAATCACTTGAAGATCAAAATATGACATGAAAACAATCCTATGTTACATAAAAGCCTAATGCCATCCACAATACTGAATACTACTGATGTACACATCATCCACATTTCACAAGTGAAAATATGTACGGGGCCTCCTCACTTTCAATCACTATTTCTGAAAGTGATTTTCAATCTAATGTCTCTGTGTCAAGTGAATTGGGTCATATATAGAAATAAAAACTTTGGAGAGTTATCTCTCAGCCCTGCAACTACAAGTTAGGATTTTATCCCAGTGTTCATGTTTTCAGAACAGAGGGGCAAAGAACATCTTTGACCTTTTGGGATGACACAAAATCCCCTGGGTAATGTCAAAAACAGACCAGCTCAAAATAACTTTAATTCAAGTTTGCTTTACTGGAATGACATTTGTGTCGCTAAAGCATATCAAAGAAAGTAGTAAGCACAGACAATGAAATCTATGGTGATTATGACATAAAATGATTATAAAAAGACATGAAAGAAAATTTGTATACAGTGTGTCTACACAATACAAGAAAGGCTACTTTTCTCAAATCATCCATTGGATAGACATGCATGAATCAATGAACGAAAGTAAAGAAGAGGCAAAATCTATACTAATGGCAAATCAAGTAGTATTGGGGCTCTGCAGTGCTCAATTTGAATTGAAAAAACTCTGCAGTGTCAGGTTTTCCAGAACATAGTCCCCTCTCAATGGCTATTGATTAAGTGCTTAAAGATCTCCAGACTCAGACTTTGACTATTCACGTGCCAAGGCAATGGAAACGTGTCCATCTCCTAATGACAACAAGTTGCTACGGAGGGGTGGAGGGACATTGACAGGTGAAGGAGTGAAGAAGGAGGACTTGACAATAGACTTACGCCATGTCCAAGGGTCATGACAAGGGGTCGAATTAGTGAATGTACGCTCTCACCCTGTCGATGCTGAGCAGAGGGCTGGCCTTGCTGAGGATTCGGATGATCTGCTTGATCTGGCTGTGGCTAACCCTCTTACTGATGCACCCAAACACCACCAGCGCTCTGGGCTGGAGAGACGGGTTGTACTGGAATGCAAACCTGGAATCCAAACACACACAGACACATATGTTCCACGCTGCACATTCACGCTCTTAACATTGGTGCATTAAAATAAGATGAATTAGGTTCCTACTTCTGTGCGAGCTCTGTCCATTGGTCTAACCACTTGCAGGCTGGGATGTCCCTCATACAAGCCTAGAGGAAAGACAGCAAAGAGCAAACAGAATGAGAATGCGTACAGAGCGAGGAGCAGAACAGTGTGAGCTTCAGTGCAAGTGGTGCAACAAGTTTTCATTAGTGCTTGCTCTTGGTGGGAACTGTTGGGCTTCTGTAAATATCATCACAGAGTATGGTCTAGACCTGCTCTTTTATGAAAAGCGCTGTGAGATAACTGTTGTTGTGATTTGGCGCTATATAAATAAAATTTAATTGAATTGAAAATTGTGATCCATTTGGCAAATGTATATAGATATAGAGATATGGACATGTTTATCATGATAATGACACTAGTTGGGATCATTGGGTTTCCTTGGCAAAATAAATTATTTTTTCTGCTGACCTCCATGATCTCCAGCAAGGCCTCAGTGACTGTCTCCAGGGAGGACAGGGCGAATGTCTCCCTCTCGTAGGACCCTGGTGAGAAGGAGCGGTCTCTGTAGCTGGAACGGAAGGCGATCACAGCGGCTGACTTGACTTTGCTGATGCCGAACAGCAGGTAGAACTTGGGCAGGGAGAACTCAGTCAGGCTCAGCCTCAGAACCTGCTTTGTCTCCTCTGAAATCATTGAACGCAACAACATTTATTTTGAAAACAAGATTTATTTAGAAAAGACACAAGTTGCCTTGATTTTCTGGTGTGCTTGTGCTCTGCTATGAAAACTTCAGTTTTTAGATTGCTCTCGTAGGAGCCACCTCCACCATCCCCATGCACTGTTAGATTGTTGGATTTACCAAAAGGCTTATCCATGCTGCCACAACTGGCTTAATCAACCAAATTAATTAAGTCCTCACCACTGAAGTTGAGCTGTGAGCAGGTGCAGAGGGAGTGGATGATGTTGATGACTAAACCATGGGTGGAGGCCCTGAGGGACAGCGGGCCCGTGGCTACCAGCAGGGTCACCACATGGAACAGGTAGGGCAGGTGAGCTGCAACATCCAGGGAGTTGTTGAAGGACAGCATGAGCATGTAGCGTGCCAAGATGGCAATGTCGTCCCACATCAGGTGTTGCTCTAGTGTGGGTGTTGGCGACAGGCACGTCTTGTCTATGATCTTACACATCCGACCGATAACCTGGCACAAATAATAAGAGAAGACCAACACTGAAACACCACAGACAAAAGCCCAAATTTCCCGTCGCTCACAAAATGATGACAGCTGACGCAAAAATTAAACACTTTCGGTCAATAGCTGAGCCTTCTTTGATATCAATGAACTCTATGCAGGCGGCTATCATGACAAACCCCATACAGTATCATTATAATACATCTAGGTAGACGTAAATATGGCCACACTGATCCAGCCAAATTCTTCTTAAGTCTCCCATCAGATAGATCACATCTCACTGAGCAGCGAGATTGAGGAGTCACTGCTTTTTCTGTGTGAATGTAAATCCAGTATTCTCTCAGTATTTGGTCTCAACCAGCTCCTGTAGCTGTTAAATTCTCTACTATGCTCACCAGCTGGTCTCTAAATGAGTCTGTCTGCTGTGTGCTGCTGAGCAACTTGTGTACAGTTTAATTTATGTCTGGAAACAAGACTGATGAGAGCAGAGTTTGTTGTCCTAAAAGCAAATGCAGTCTACCACCCCTCCAGGACCTCTACACCTCCAGGTGTGGCTGACCCCTCCCACCCAGGTCACAAACTGTTTCAGACACTCCCCTCTTTCCGTCTGCAGCTGGCCTCACCAGCAAATCTCAGGACCCCCACTGACTCTCATCCCCCCTCCTTACAGTACAGTATACTCATACTTAGGAGTGTCCACGACTAAGAATTTACATAGTTGACTCAGAATTGTCAAGTTTTGTCTATAGTCGAGTGATTATCGAAACTTTCACTGTACATTTCCAGTTAAACTGAGGCTCACTGTTGACCCTTTTCTCTCTGTTTTGCTCTCAAGCATTCACCAGTTTTGGGCCGAGTTGTGCATGTCTGCTGACCAGTGCATGCAAGTCGCGGTTCCTCCCGGGTGTATTCTAAGTACTGTTTAAATGATATAATATATTCTTTTTGTGGTTAATCAAAAGGTAATAAATGCTTCATGGGGAAAGTATAACTCAACACAACACCAGCGTAGTCGCTCTTGGTGCTCTGTCTCTCTTACCCTGCTAGTTCAACTGTCCCGACGTTACGTTTTACTGGCCCCAGGCCATCGGGCCACCATCATTGTCGAGCCCTGATTCTTTTACCTACTATGTTCATTGTTCACACTGCTTGGCTAGAAAGTGGATTCTGATTCTAAAAAGAATTCAAGCTGTAAGCAGCGTTGTGCGGGCCCTCGCATGTGCAGTCCTTTGGGTGTGCCACAGCCGTACCACACATACTACTGCTCTACCTACACGGCTCTGATACATCATGTGCTTCGGACGCTGCGTGAACGACTTACACGTCACTTCCTGTGTCCTCTATGTGGCGCTGCACAGCACCCGTATAGCCTTAGCACCTTTGTTCTACTTGGTAGGAGTTTGCCCTCTAAGGCTATCACTACTGGGTTCACCCCAATGCGCGCATGTGCAGCACTGAAAAAAGTTTTGTCTATGCCCATTCATGGTGTGGGCCTCTATCAAGTGGTGCCTTCATCCCGATCTGGTCACTCAGATCTGGCGCAGGTTCAGCGCAAAAGAGGTAGATCTGTTTGCCAACCGAGAAAATGCTCAGTGTGCCTCCTGGTTCTCACTAAACTCGTGGGACACTCCCCCAATGGGGGTAGATGCCTTCACCCACGGCTGTGGAAACTCCCCAGGTGGGGGGATGCCCTCTCCTAGGGGGGGCACAATCAGGACAATCAGCTGAGAGGCAGGGCTTGCAGGGTTTAGGTCTCTCACAGGAGGTGGTGTGCACTGTCCAGGGGTTAGCCGCTTCCACTTGGACCTCTTACTTCGCCAGATGGTCGGGTTTCCAACACTAGAGTCAGGACCAGGGGTTGGACCTGGTGGCTTCTCTGCTGCCTGGGGTGCTTTCGTTTCTCCAGCTGCTGATGAACAGAGGGCTGGCGTTCAGTACAGTTAAGACCTATGCTGCCGCCATTTCAGAATCAGAAATACTTTATGGATCCGGGGGGAAATGTTTTTGTCACAGTTGCACACATTGACATAAAGACATAAAGCAATACAAATAATAATAGAAGTTGACAGGTAAATAAAAATATAAATATAAAAAGAAGAAATATAAAGAAGAAATATAAAAGGAGTATGATATGTACAATATTATTAACATTAACATTATTGACAGAATTGTGGTGAACAGTAGTAGTGAATAAATAGATAATAAATAGAAGCAGAGAAATTTCAGCAAAGAATATTGCACACTGAATATTGCACAGAATGTAAAGTATTGCACGACAATGTCCAGTTTAATAACTAACTAAGGGCCTGTGGGTCAGACACTTTGAGGGAGGAGTTAAAGAGTTTGATGGCAACAGGCAGGAATGGCTTCCTGTGGCGCTCTGTGGTGCATTTTGGGAGAATGAGTCTTGCACTGAAAGTGCTCCTGTGTTTGAGCAACATGTTATGGAGTGGGTGGGAGACATTGTCCAAGATGACATGTAGCTTAGACAGCATCCTCCTCTCTGACATCACCGACAGAGGGTCCAGCTCCAACCCCACAACGTCACTGGCCTTGGATCAGTTTGTTGAGTCTGTTAGCGTCCGCTAACCTCAGCCTGCTGCCCCAGCATGCAACAGCAAACAGGATAGCACTGGCCACCACAGACTCATAAAACATCCTCAGCATCGTCCTGCAGATGTTGAAGGACTTTGGCCTCCTCAGTAAATAGAGACGGCTTTGGCCCTTCCTGTAGAGGGCTTGAGTGGTCTTGGCCCAGTCCAGTTTATTGTCCATGTGCACTCCCAGGTATTTGTAATCCTCCACAATGTCCACACTGACCCCCTGGATGGAAGCCCTCTACTGTATCCAACCCCAGCAGAGTCATCAGAAAACTTCTGTAGATGGCAGGACTCTGTGTGGTATTTGAAGTCTGTGGTGTAGATGGTGAAGAGGAAGGGAGAGAGGACCGTCCCCTGTGGGGCCCCGGTGTTGCTGACCACCCTGTCTGACACACAGTGTTGCGGGCGCACAGTGTGGTCTGCGAGTCATGCAGTTAACAATCCAGGACACGAGGGGGGCATCCACCTGCATCGCTGTCAGCTTCTCACCCAGCAGGGCCGGCCGGATGGTGTTGAGGGCACTGGAGAAGTCAAAAAACATGACCCTCCCAGTGCTCGCCAGCTTATCCAGGTGGGCGTAGGTGCGGTTGAGCAGGAAGATGATGGCTTCTTTGGCATAGGCACGAGGCAAGATGTCTTCCACAGCACAGGGAACCTTTAGGAGACTCAGGCTCAGGTTGAAGACATGAAGGACTCCACATAGCTGGGGGGCACAGGCTTTGAGCACCCCGGGGCGGACACCATAGGAGCCATAGCATCAAATCTGTTAAAGAACAGATTAGGTTGGTTGGCCCTGTCCAAGCTGCCTTCAACTCCTCTGCTGCCAGTCGGTCTGAAGCCAGTGATGTTCCTCATGCCGGTCCACACCTCCCTCATGTTGTTCTGCTGGAGTTTACGCTCCAGCTTCCTCCTTTGCTTCTCCTTAGCCTCCCTGATCTTCACCTTCAGGTCCCCCTGAACAGTCTTCACCTCCTCCCTATTACCGTCACTGAAATCCCACAGTTTGAGTAACAATGAACAGTCTTCGTTGGGACAGTGCAGTCCACAAAGACGTTTATGTAGTCTGTGATGCACTCAGGTCTGACCTTCCTGGTGGGGAGGGGGGATGAGCTGTATGCATCCTTAACGTTAGCATACAGCAACAGTGCCGTGACCGCACGAAAGGAGCAAGTTCACGGCTAACAACCAGACCAAAACTCTCTCAACGTGCATAATTAGAGAGAGTGTATCTTCAGTTACTTACACACAAGAGAGAAATTTATACTGTCATGATGGTTTTGGTGACAGGACGGTGTTCGCTCACCCTCTGGTGAAGCACAGGCCTGAGTCACGGCATGCTGCTTCGCAGTCGGATTTGGCACTGGTTTAATGCGCCTTGGCCAAAGCCCCCATTGAGCCTTTGGAGGACCTGAAGTTCCTTTTGGCCAAGGTTGCCTTGCTCTTGACTCTGACATCAGCCAAGAGGGTCAGCGACCTGGCTTCCCTCTCTGTGGCCCCTTTGTGGTTCAGGATCCAGGGTGTACCCTAAACCTGCCTTTATGCCTAAAAGCATCACCAGCTCTTTTAGGTCAAGTGGTTACCCTCACAGGCTTCTTCCTACCTCCTCATAGGTCTGAGGAAGAAGCTGTGTCCCACCTCCTCTGACCTGTGAGCGTACTATCCTGTTACGTGGCGCACACGGCCGCCTATCGCCGCTCGTAGCGCTTGTTAGTGCACTACAGGGAGCAGTCCAAGTGGCTCCCCCTGTCAGCGCAGCGTCTGACTGGCTGGCTGTGCAAGGCCATTTCACAGGCCAATGTGTAAGCCAGTGAGTTTCCCCGGATGGTATCAGGGCGCACTCCACGAGAAATATCGCTTCCTCTGTGACGCTGCATGGTGGGATGATGGTGAACAATATCTGCACGGCGGCCTCCTGCTCCTGACTGCTCGCGCCTGCACTGCGCGCAGCCGGAACCGTTACTGTGCATAACCTTTGTCTGCGCTTGCACAGCTGTGGAGCCCCCATCCTGTCCCCGGCCTGTCTCACATGGGTTGCTTTGCCTTCCCCATGTCGCGCCATGAGTGAATGCGCATACACCATCACGGATGCTGTGGGGCTGTGAGGGACTGGGTGGCTTATTATGTTGGCTCTTGGTAGGTGTGTCTGTGCTTTGTGGTATCTTATGGGCCCAGTGAGGTGTTGACTCATCCTCCTTCGCCTCTAACCCAATAGCGATAGCCATAGAGGGCGAGGCCGAGATTCTATGAGTATAGTTTTAGCCCTCTAAGATTTGGGCCTCACTGAAACTGTGGTTCTCAGTGAAAAACTTAATGTATCACTTGGTGCGAGCAAATTCTGAATACAAGACTAAGTCCACTCAAGAGACACAGACACGCTCTTCCAAAGGGCAACTACCACTGCGACAGTTGCGCACAGTGCAATAATACTATAAAAATTACAAATTTTTCCCAACCCTACACAGGCAAAACATTTCACATTAACAGTGTCATCACTTCTACTTCACTATGGTTTGTGGCATTGAACAGGTCACTCTACCACTCAGGGGCGGTGA
Organism: Micropterus dolomieu; assembly: GCF_021292245.1. Classification (NCBI taxonomy): domain Eukaryota; kingdom Metazoa; phylum Chordata; class Actinopteri; order Centrarchiformes; family Centrarchidae; genus Micropterus; species Micropterus dolomieu. Next base: position 2,670,525 of record NC_060166.1, on the reverse strand, counting down.
CCACGATAAGTTACTTAAACAGCATGAGGCTTACTGGATTTATCCTCAGCAAACATGGGCTCCAAATGGACTTAATGATGAATTTCTGCATAACATCCCCCTGGGATGACAGACCAGGTGGGGATAGACCAGGTAGGGAATCCCCTGGGATGACGGAGGACCTTCAACAGGAAATAAAACTGTCCCACAACACCTAACACATAAAACTGTCACCCGCTGACCCTAACAACATTTTTGCCCACCAAACACATCCTCCATGACAAACACAGGCCTGTTTGACCACCGTGAATACAGTACCAAGGTGTTTTTTATGCCGGGTTTCGCTCTTGGCATCCCGTGGCTGAGTCAGCTAATAGGACTGCTAGCCGCATGGCTAACCGAGCTAACTAGCTACAGATACAGACAGACAATCTTGGCTACTAGCAGCTTTTAGTGGTTTAGCAAAAGGTAAAGCTATCCACCAAGATCTTATGTCCATCAAGAAGCTCTGTAAATCTCGGTACTGGATTCCCTGTTAGTCTTTGAGGCTGTGTTCGGTCTTATTCATGCTGTGTTTAGTCGGAGGCTGCTGAGTGCAGTTTCAATGCCCGCTTGCCCGGCTCTGGTTCCCAATCAGGCGCTGCACCCCGCCATCATTCCCTGCTGGAGCCCCGGGCCTGAAAACCATTGTAAACAACTTTATACACTCTTTGGTAAACACTAACACTCCCCCTGTGCTCTGGGCTCCCACTACGAACAGAGTAAGCAAAACTGACAAGTAGTTGCACTGCTATCTGAGCTAATTAGATAATGGCAAGTCAGCAGCAGTTAGCTATTAGCTTTACTTGTTGCTGAAGTTATCTATCAGTAAACTCTGTAAATCACAGAGTTGAGGCAGAGCAGCCAGGGGACAGAGAGAACACCAGAAAATATTTTCTCCATATTTTTAATATTTTCTTCATCAAATATGATCCAGTTTCAGCAATATCATGACACACTCTAAAATATCTTCAAGAATGTGTTTTTTTATCATTGACGGGCCAGATACTGCCATATTGGTGACATAAAGTGCAAGTGCAAATGTTATAAAAACATTTAAACATCGATTTTGATTTCATGGGAATGGGAGATTTTATTAATATTGTATGTTTCTCTAAAAATACATTGAGCAGTTATTTTTGATGCCTTGATGTGTTTGTTGCACCTAATTAATAATGCGTAGAATTTTAGGCAACATTTTTGGTGATAACATTTTTCTCTTTTCCTATTTTTCTCTAAATTTCATTGTTATTTAACACTTTAATTAAGTATGATATTATTGTCTTTTGAATCTATTGTGGGGTCACATGTGTTTATTATATTTTCCTCTATCTACTGTTGTGTTTATTATGCTATATCCTCTATTTATCTGTTAATCTGTAAGGTACCAGCAAGATTTGAGAACATATCTGTCCATAAATGCATTTTAATGTATTTTTTGGTGTACATTTTACAGAAATCTACATCTAGTATAGAACCCCCTGGAAAGATATATTATTGCTACCATAGAGAAAGTCATTGGCGTTGCCCAGTGCTTGAAGTGGGCCAGAATGCCCTGGAACGCAGTACCGGCACCTCGACATTTTACTCTTTGCCATACCGGGACATTTTCTTGCCTACCGGGACTTCTCCCAAGCTGCCGGTACTCTCCTCTGCCCTCTCCATGGCCCAATCCCAATGTACCACCTAAGCCTTGAACCTCCACAGACTTTACTGACATTATTTGGAAAGTGAATGAGTGTAAGAGGCGGCAAGGGCTCAAAATGCTGTAAACAGGAACGGGACAGCACTTTGCCACATTATCACGTTACCTTGACGACGCTGAAACATGTTGCACACTTTTTATTTTATGTTTTTGCCTGATTTTTAGGTATTGCGGGCTCTTGTCCTACAGAGTGGAGGAGAGGTAAATGTCAGTCTACATTTGTCAATAATAAATACACTGTTGTTGGTCAAAACAGCACCATTAGGCAAAAACTAAAATAAATAGTTGAATAAACTAAGTGTGTAATAAGGGGATTGCATTCCTCTGACTTCATGTGTTCTATGCACCATCATAAATCTATGTTAAGAAAAACAATTTTCAAAAAAAATGCGGACTCAAAATGCCCACGAGAGAGCCCGTAAAGTCGGACACATGCTACCTGCGTAAGCTTACTGTGAGCTGAGATCAATGACTGAGACTAGGCAAAAGTTCGGTTCCAACTTTGTGCAGCCTGAGATTTTAATGTCATGTGATATGGTGACGTTTTGCAGCGCCGGTGTTCTGTCGATCTATGCAGCCTTGTCAAAATAATGCAACCTACGCAAATCGATAGCAGAGTCTATTGAGTCGCTCTGCCCTTTCTAAAAATGCTACCTTATGTGTTCCCCTTTTCAGTCTCATAAAGTTATAACTCTCACAGTATTATGACATTGTCTGTTTTTTGATTATATTAAATGTAAATGCTCCGTATTTGTTTAGCGCCTTTCTAGTCTTTTCGACCACTCAAAGCTCTTTTACATTACATCTGCATTCACCATTCACACACATTCACACACTGAGCCCAAGTGCTCAAACAGAAACTAACATTCACACACATTCATACACTGGTGGAACAGCCACCAGGGGCAATCCGGAGTTCAGTATCTTGCCCGAGGACACTTCGACACGCAGCAACCACTGACCTTCCAATTAACGGGCAAGCCGCTCTACCTCCTGAAGCACAGACCGTGTATAGGTCATGCATGTAGATTTTGTTAAAATATTATGACTTTAGTATCATTAGTTTTGCGATTTTATTCTTGTAATATTATGACTTTTGTCTCAAAATAAAGTTATTCAGCAAATGTCATAGAACACAGATAAGTTTGAGGGATTTTGTGAATGAATGTGCAGAAAGTTTTGAACATGAGCAGAAAACCTGCAGAACAACATGCAAGATTTCTGGGCTGGGACATGCCCCAAATGTTTCAAGAGCCTAGCAATGCCCCTGGAGAGAGTCATATGTAAGCTTAAGCTAGATCTTTAGTACTGGAAATGTGAATAAATGTTTGTAATGGTTGGCTTATTTTATGAGGAAGTGGGTGATTGGTGTGGACAAACAAGTTACCTCCTACAAAAGATGGATTCTCAGTATATAACACCATTTGCCTGATGAAGGTCTAAAAAAAGAAAATTAGGGAGTTTTCTTTTTCACCCACCTGTCCCCCTCCGACTCACCTATCTCTCGTTATAGATGTGCAAAATAATTAACTGTTCTGGAACACACTGTGAAAATCTTATTCAAATCGCATAATGAGTGTCACACAGCGCTTCCTTCCTCATGCCAATAGTCATTTACAATGGTAGCGCCACCTGCATGAGGAAGGAAGCGCTGTGTGACACTCGTTATGCGATTTGAATAAAATTTGTACATGTGTTCAGGGAGAGAACGTTATCAAGCATGTAAAGTTTAGTGCAGATGTGAGCATGTACACTCTCTCTCTCCGTTTGTACAACTTTTAATCGTCACTAGGTTTAGGTTTCACTGCACAGCGAAAAATTGCAGTACATTAGACTAATTCCCTAGTAGGAGATTGATAATGGAGAAAGTGTGTAAAACCAATAGGGACCTCACACGATTCTCATGCTCAGGCCTTAATGACCTTCCATAACCATGACTGAAATTCAACCTTCAAAAGTCTGAGTAGAGTAATCTTTAGTTTATCTTCAGCTTAATAGCAGAGACAAGCATCATTTAAGCTATAAATCATTTCTCAAACTCCAAAGTTTACTCATTTAAAATATCATCATGCAAAATTTTTATTTAAGAACATGCCATAGACTTACTGACAAATAAGGCTCCAATGAAGCAATCCATGGTGAAGCCCCACGGTAAACACAGAGTTGATCATATGACAATGTGGTTATAGTTATAAGCGGCTAGCACGTATTCAACTCTTGGGTGACAAAGGGTTCAAGAGCAGTGGACAAGGCTTCATTGTGCTCAGAAGGCTGTCCTGCAATGACATCAGAGAGTAACTCTGTGGATAACACCAGCACAAAGACTTGTGTATAGGTCACAGCCAGGTACATCTGACAATTTGATATTCTTACATTTGATGCAATACTTTAGTAAAAGTACACTTAATCATGGAGGGCAGCTGCACTTAGACAATGACTGGCTTTTCTTAGTCAACAATCTTCACAATGGCCACCATTCAGGGCAGTGCCGTCAGGGCTGGCTTTTCTATTGTGTCTCTTGTGTATGTTGTTTGTTATCCGAGCAGCAGGCTGAATTTGGATCCAGAGCACAAAGATGATGGATAGTGAGTGGATGAGTTTGTCTCTTTGGACACCAAGTCAGGAGTGATTTACAACTCTGGATTGATTTCTTCCATTAGTAAGTAAGCCAATATTATATTTAAAATCTGATCAGTCACATCACAAACTAAACCATTAACAAATGTTGAATGAATTCATACATCTTGTCACCTTGCTATAATATTATATATAACAATAAAACCATGTCCATGCTGTCATGCACCCGTTTTCTGTTAATGTTATGAAATACAACAGTAGGAAAATATTATTCAAACAGAACATTTAAAGTTACAACTATGGTAAGTATGCTGCCTATAGAATACTTAATACCGTGTCAAACTATAGTTGCAGCTGAGAATTGCGGTAGTTGTATGCAGGCCTGCAAACTGCATACAGTTTGATGAAAAAGTTAAGGATATATGAAAGTAATCCCCTGAATTTTTACAATCTGAACTTGTACTTAAATGGAGCATTCTGGGGCACTTTCAGATTAAAACAGAGGCAGAAGATAGACTGTCTGCAGCTCAAGCTGCTGTGGGTACCATGCATATGCCAAAAGATGTCAGTGGCAAAGCAGAGAGTAATTCAGTCCCACTGCACCCAAGTCCATTTCTGTATTGTGGCCAAAACTAGGGTATTATGTGGTTGTTGTCTAGTCTTTTTCTTTCTCTACCTGTTCTCTCTGCTGCTGCATTTTCTCATCAGAAAAAACCTAGTCCTAGTCTTTTGATGAATGATGCTACCAGTGGAATTTCTTCTTTACCATTTAGAAAAGTACATACAAATACTCTATTAAGATTTACAAATACTTGAGTTGAAATAATGACAATATTGTGATAAGAATAGTGCTGCTGACTGTACAACTCCACCGTACTTCCTGGTCAAGAATAAAACGTGATTTATACTCCTGCGACGGGTCTACACCGTAGCCTATGGCTTCAGCTACGCACGTAGCCAGGCATTTATACTTGTGCGTTGGTGTCTCTGTCTGCAAATACACCGCCAAACGTTAGTTGGCAGCAGCGCTACAGCGTCCACTGTGTTGACTTTTGCCGGCCAAGCAGGCTAACTTCCAATTTAGCCCTCCGCTAACGACAATGGGGATAAAATTGTATACATACAGCTGTTATAGACTTTTCAAATGTTATCGACTACTAGTTACTACAAAGCACGGGGCATTTCCTGTCGGCTCTGAGGCACTGCGAGGCTGCCCAGCCAACCAATCACAGTTCTTACGGTCCGACGTGTAGTTACATTTTTGAGGAGGTGCACGTCAGCCTATGGCATAGGCTACTGCGTAGGGTGTGGGGCTATGTCGACGCAGAAGAATAAATCACACTTAATTCTGGGAAGAGGTCGTCTTGACCAACTTATTTTCTGAAACAAGAACTGAACAGTTTCTTAGAATAAGCTAAGTATAACTAACTTTTAAATGGTAATGGACATTACTTGTCTAGCGCCTCTAGTCTTACGACCACTCAAATGCTTTACAATACACATTCAACCACTGACACACATACATTCATTCACTGATGGCAGATGCTAAGGAGCCAGCTGTTTATTAAAAAGAAACGAATCATTCTCACGCTGATGGATCAAATCGCCAACCTTCTGATTAGTGGATGACCTGCTCAACCTGCTGAGCCACAGCCACCCTGGATGGACAGACAGACAAACGCTATATTGCCAAAGGTTTTGGGTCACCTGCCTTTACATTTACATGAAGGTTACTGACATCCCATTCTTAATCCGTAGCGTTTAATATGGAGTTGGCCAACCCTCTGCAGCTGTAATAGCTTCACCTCTTCTGGGAAGGCTGTCCACAAGGTTTAGGAGTGTGTTTATGGGAATTTTTGACCATTCTTCTAGAAGTGCATTTGTCAGGCACAGATGTTGGACAAGAAGGCCTGGCTCACAGTCTCCGCTCTAATTCATCCCAAAGGTGTTCTGTCGGGTTGGGGTCAGGATTCCGTGCAGACCAGTCAAGTTCTCCACACCAAACTCGCTCATCCATGTCTTAATGGAAATTGCTTTGTGCACTGGTGCACAGTATTGTTGGAACAGGAAGGGGCCATCCCCAAACTGTTTCCACTATGTTGGGAGCATGAAATTGTCCAAAATGTCTTGGTATGCTGAAGCATTAACAGTTCCTTTCACTGGAACTAAGGGGCCAAGCCCTGAAAAACAACCCCACACTATAATCCCCCCTCCACCAAACTTTACACTTGGCACAATGCAGTCAGGCAAGTACCGTTCTCCTGGCAACCGCCAAACCCAGACTCGTCTATCGGATTGCCAGACAGGGAAGCGCGATTCGTCGAACACGTCTCTACTGCTCTAGTGTCCAGTGGCGGCGTGCTTCACACCGCTGCATCCGACACTTTGCATTGCACTTGGTGATGTAAGGCTTGGATGCAGCTGCTCGGCCATGGAAACTCATTCCATGAAGCACTGTTTTTGAGCTAATCTGAAGGCCACACGACGTTTTTGAGGTCTGTAGCTGTTGACTCTGCAGAAAGTTGGCGTATTCTGCGCACTGTGTGCCTCAGCATGCGCTGACCCCCCTCAGCGCATGCACAGGTAGTAACCTATCACGATACCACGCTTGAATTCACTGAGCTCCTGAGAGCGACCCATTCTTTCACAAATGTTTGTGAAAGCAGTCTGCAGCCTAGGTGCTTGATTTTATACACCTGTGGCCATGGAAGTGATTGGAACACCTGAATTCAATGATTTGGACGGGTGTCCTAAAACTTTATAGTGTAAGTATTTGATGTCCAGTAGCAGTAGAGACCCACTTTGAATTTCCTTGTTGGCACTATTCAAATAAACTTACTTTGCCTTGCACGGCGAGCAAATGTTATTTAATAAAAATCGACCAACGGAGCAAGCACCTGCAGACCAACAGACAGCCAGGTAGGTTCCACCAAATCCTCAAAGTAAGAAACCCTGCTAAACGCTCCTAAGTTGCTGCTTCCAACTTAAAAAAGCTGCTCTAGTCTGCTGCAAAACCTGCGTCCTTAACAATTCCACTTTAGAACTAAGTCATCAAATGATAGATGGTACACATGCATTGCCATCACAACCAAGTGGCCATGCGGGACCAATGATGCCTGAGAGCTCCACAAAAAAAACAAAAAAAAAAAACAGCCAACATTCTCTGTGGGACTGAATGTAGCAGAGCCTGCCTGACAGTGCTCCTCCTCCCTCCTCTGCTGACCTTACATCGTCTGTGATATCAAGGTTGATGCTACAAATTACTAAAGTAACTTAGAGTTAGGTCAGCAGAACGATTCACTATAGGCCTAATCATGATAGAGAGTAAGAAAATATTTCACTTTGGGATTGGCAATTGAATAATAATCATTGCAACATAATTTTCTTCAATAACAATATAACAAATGTTTAATAAATGCTGGATTTAATTATAATTAGGATATTTAAGGAAAAGAACTGAAAAAAGATTAATACTTAATTATACGTATGCATACATGCTAAAAAAAGTAGTAGTATAATTGTTTTGAATATTCTGCCTCGGATTTGTTAAGTGTTCATTAAGTGTCATGTTCTGACTGTAACAAATAGTTCAAAACCACAATTAATCGTCTGGTCTCAAAAATCAGCTTTTATTACTTTATTTATGATGAACATGTTTGGCCATATCGCCCAGCCCTAATTTCACTTGTGATTCCTGAGAAGCTCTCAGTGGCTGACTGGTTTAACTGAAATTCTTCTTCTTTAGATGAGCCTTAGAGGAGAGAACAACATGATGACATAGTTTCTGTATGTGGAATAGTATGCGGCCACTGTACACAGAGTCAAGCAACCTTCAGATCGAGATTGAAGTAATTACATTTTTAATTACTGTATAATTCATTTGGTAAGCAACTATTCTGAATTGTGTGGGATGGTGTCCCATGATTAAGAAATCCAACTAAATTCTGTGATTTGATATAGTGACTATTTGTGATAGCCAGAAATGAGTGCGAATCTGCTACTTCCTCTTACAAAGCTCATTCGCTACGATTATTTTAATGCCTGTAAACAACATCTCGCCACAAGGGAGCTGACCAATCATTTCCATGCAGTGGTAAAACCATGCAGAGGGTTTCAAAACTGGCTGAATAAATGATATGTTGAGTATTTGCTCACAAACACACTGCTGTGCTTATAGGGAGAAAACGTAGCACAGAGGTGAAGTCTCCTCCGACAAAGCAAAGGTCCCTAATACCATGAAATGAAATGATCTGTGAGGCAATAAGATGACTTTGTCGTCTTCAATATTCAAAAAAAAAAATCTGTCATTGATAAGATACATGCTGAGTATAAGTTCCTCCGCATCTCCTCTTATTTTAGCATGTATTAGCTCAGAGTAGACAGTCTCACCTTGCTGGACACCAGTTTGACATTCCCTGAGGCCAGAGCCACTGCAGTATCGGCCATAACCTCTGCTTTGATGGAGCCCAGGCCTCCCGTGGCACTGGTCTTAATAAAGCTGTCCAACACCACATCCAACAGGTCTGTTATCTGAAGACGCAGCAAGAAAGTAAGTTCAAACCCAGAACACATTTTTACTTTTCAAGCTGTTGGTGTGATAGACTCACCTGACCCAGACTGCCCCAGATCTTGGCCTGGATAGAGGGATACATCTGCTTTTCATTGATCGTCATGGTGATGAGTTTGTCCAAAATGGCAGTGACACGCTGGCGCTTGGCATCATCATTGTGCTTACAGAAGCGAACTAGGTTGAGCAGCCACGGGGTCATGTACTCCAGGCAGAGATGCTTTAGCTCAATACCTGAAGTAGAAAAACACAGCACCTGGTTTACGTTCTAATTCAAAGGTCATTGTTGGGTCAATGGCGAGATTTTCTTATCTTTGTCTTACAGTAGTTCATACTACTGAACGTTATATTGTTCCACATGAAGATCAGTTTTACTCAGAATGAGTTGTGTAATGCTTTCTGGAGGATCTTTGTCATGTTTGAGGAAATAAACCTGATGATTCATGACAGGAAGTCAGCGTTAGAAAGATGCAGGGCGGTTCTAACTAAATGACTCTGGTCGCACTATGGCAAATGTAGGATCCTGTTTAACACACGATAAACTTTTAAAAGAGAGAAGGATGAGCTGAACAACATACAAGTGTAATGAGAGAATGCAGTCGATCATAATCAACTAAAAACCATGTCTGGACCATGACAGTCAACCAGAAACACTAGCAACACATTAAAACAATTCTCCTCTCTTCTTACAACTAGCCCAGCTTGGTGCTGAACAATGCAACCTTCTGACACAGTGGCAGCACGACACCTACATCACATAATTTAAAAGGCAATATTTGGAAAAAAAGGGATTTATAATTGCCTTTTTATAATGTCAAGTGCTTCCAAATACTAAAGTGTTTGTCCTTATTTGCTGTTTTTAGTCTCCTTAGTTGGCGTTAGACATTAAGGATGACAATATCAGAGGTTGGGTCCAAACTGGTTTGGTTCAGCTGTATATAAGGAGCAGCATGGCCTCTAGAAGCTGCTAGTAGGACTTATAGATTCTTAGTGCTGGTCTCACATGAGAGACCAGTGTAGTTTGCACTCCAGATGAGCCGATAACCATTTAGGTCATTAATATGTGATCTACTAGTAAAATCCCCTGATGTGCTCAACAACATGTCTTGCATAAACCCAGAATAATATTTCAGTAATGAGTATGAGTTATAAAGTGACATGGCTACATGTATATATGTGAGAGCATGTCTGCCAGCAGCTTACTGGACTTGCTGAAGCCTGAGATGCACTCCTCCAGAAACTCAAGCGTCAGATGAGGCTCGTTGGCAGCCAGAGTCTTGCTGATGGACACTATGAAAAGGGTGTTGTTAGCTGGGATGCAAAGGCCAGATGTCTCCAGTAGCTGGCCCTCTATCTTTAGGTTGAAGGTGCAGGTCAAAGCACACAATAGATTGTAAGCCGCTGACCTGGATGTAGGATGGACAACAAAGTCAGAGCTGTTAAGCCGCGGCAGGAGCAGTGCAAAAACAGCGTTAAGTTTTACTGTTCCTCAACTGTCTTTGTTACCTAGGAAATCTTAGCAGAGAAAACACCGTCTCCAGGTGGTATAATTTAACTCAGCCTCTGTGTCTACCCTGCTAAGAGATTTGAAATCTACAAATCTGGATACAAAGGCAAAACACCAAACAGATGATCTTTCTCTGGAAAGAGAGCACTAAAATAACAATATGGATTTTACTTTTTAGTTTGGATTGTCACATCCACAGCAGATTACATATAACTTGTTTGGCAAAAAGAAAAATCCTTTGTGTCTCAATTAAATGGATCAGACCCTCTTTTCAATTCCACCCTCACTAAGCCGGTAAGTTGCTTTATTTTCAAGGTCAAAGAATCTTGTAAGAATAACTAAATGCCCTGCGGGACTGACCTGAGGCTGGGGTCAGAACTGCCCAGATTCAGCAGAGCAATGTTGAGCAGAGTGCCAGGAACATCTTTTGGTCGGATCTTGGTGTGCTGAGGGATGGAGTCAGGCTGTGACAGCTCCCAGCGTGTCCGGATATGGATGATGGACTGGACAATGGCATCACACTCCTGGTGCATGAATGTGAGCGGTGTGCCCTGGTTGGCCATGGTAAGGGTGAACTGGCTCTCATCCACCAGGCAAATCTCTTCAATCTCTGAGGCGTAGTACACATCATTGAGAAAGACAGGCTGGCCAAGGACACGTGTCCGCTCGGCTGAGGTCACCTGAACTGCAGTCGAGCCTACCTGATCAGCATAAAAACATACATTGTTTTAGGAAGGGCAGCCCCCTAAATAGTCATCTAAACCCTGGTCGATGAGAAGAGTCTTAATTGACCAAGTTTTCATTAGTCAGTTAGTCGCTGAAAAAAACAAAATTATCAAACTCTATTCTGGAGCTGCAACTTGTCCTTAGGGCCAGAACAAAAGTATCAGGGGACTATTGCAACACGGACCTTACCTTATGACTAGAGGCGACTCTCCCCTGCTCTTTGTATTTAGCTTATTCGGATGTTTTTAGCTAGTCAAACTAGCAACCCGGTTAAAATCACAATCCGAAACTAAATGGAAAAAATGTTTAGTCTCCTTGCTAGTCTGTCTGACACATTCAGAACGACCACTTGTCGTTAACAGGCGGCTCGCTTCGGGCCCCTTGATATGAGTATATTTTAAAGACTCTCTGTAATGTAGCACAGCACTGTTACTGATTACATTGTTTCTCATCCCTGGAACTCAATTTAGCCCTGGAATGGGTTGAACTAACGACTACTTGTCGAATCGGAAAATCTACAGATAGGGCAGCACTCCTCTAATGATACAGCTAACCTAAGTAATTAGCATTTTTTTTAGAACAAACTGCTATGGCTGCATCCTCACCTTTATTGAGACCTTGGTGTCTTTGTGGGCCAGCTTGAGGGCATTATGGAACACTTTAAGGTCTTCCTCCAGGGTCAGTGTGGCTGCAGGCAGCTTCTGTTGGTCGGGTTCAATGTGCTCGGCCAGCTTGGCAGGAGAGTCAATGAACTGGAGCCGTTTGCTGCCCTTCAATCCCGTCAACAGCCGCTCATGGTACTTAGTGTACTCCCTCACCCAGGTGTTGCAGTTGTAGACATAGACAGCTGCTACGTTCTCATAGGCAAACCCGGGAAAGACCACAAACCACTTTGACAGGAAGTCGGTCTTAAAGCGATTGCTGGGTCCTACATGTGTTAAGTCTACTACTATCTCGTAGGGCTTAGCATAGTAGGGTTTGAGGGTGAGGAGGACATGGTAGATGAGCAGGTCACCATTGATCTGGCCTGTTTTGAACCTAAAGAAAGGAGATTAAAAAAAAAGACAAGGTCAAATTCAAATGCAGGCCATCTTTAGTAAAATAATGTGTTTGGGGTCAGTGTTGCTCACATAAGCCTACCTAAAATTGTTCATAGCAAAACATGTGACACGAATGAAAGCCATTTAGGTTTCTGATAAACGACATTTCTTTTTGTCTCTTTTTTGTAAGAGCTCGTCAGCATCTGTGGTATCAAACCAGAGGCCTTAAATAACCAGACCAGAAAAAAGAAAGGGGCTCAGGAAGTGAGTTCAGATCATCTCAAGAGTCTGACTGCAGCAGCTGTCTCCATCTCTCCACCAAGATCTCCAAATAAGAGTACTTCAAGTAAGTATTGCCAATACAAGATCATGTCGTGAAGTTAGTAGTAGTAAACTTAATTGTAAAATTGACTTTCTGGTCTGACTTTTTGCAAAGGCAAATGGCACTGAAAAGTACTTCCTTGATCAGGTCTAAAAGTGACGCAGTTTAGTGACAGTCTGTAAGTGATGCAGAAAATCTACATTTCTGAACTGGATTAACTTTTTCTAAAACATTTTTTTAATTTCAGAGCACCATGGAAGGCACAGGAACTTCTCTCTGGCTGTTTCTTCTTCTCAGCCAGCTGCTGTTCTGTCCTACTGACCTTTCAACCACGCAGCCATATTCGTCCAAAACAGAAGCTCAAGGTAGCAGCTCAGCCCCTGTCCTCACTACCATTAACCACACAATCTATCCTGATACAGACACCAATAGCACTCGTGCCAACTGCTTGATCGACACTGAGATGGGTCTGATTGCTATAGGCTCAGCAGGGGGGCTGATTGTCTGCCTGCTGGTTGCCACCATGGTATTGGCATGCCAAGTTTGCCACATTCACCGCCGGGTTAATGCCCCCCGAACCTCCCGGTCCAACATGGACTTGGTGAGCAGTGCGGGCTACTGGGGCAGTGACCGGCCGGAGGTCCAGGGACTGGTTGGGCCGTGTGATGCCAGTGTCATGCTTGAGGAGGTGAGAGCAGACAAGATGGAGGAAGAGAGGCCGGCTAAAATACGAGAGGCAAGGGAGGAGGCTGGGGCAGGACTCGAGGAAGCGGCCACGGCAATGGCTTTTGATCTTGAAGAGAAGGCCTGTCAGATGAAGAGCTCCAGCTCCAGGGACTACTGTCTGGAGGTTCCCAAGGATCTAGAGGACATGCCCCTTGTTGTGTGAGATGGTAACCACACCTTGGCAAACTCCAGGCCTAGATACTTCACTTAAGACAAACAGCAACCAGACAGTTCAGCTGATGTGTTGGGGTTCAACTCACAGGTTTCATTTATTTTTTTTTTCCAGAATATCTGACCTCACAGAATTGAACTAAAACCTCAGTAAAATGAATGGGCTGCCTGGGCATCATATGAGATGTTCAATTCTAGTGCGGATACAATACCTGAGTTTCCATAACCATACCAAAAAGGATAGTTTTCAAAACTTTAATTTAAGAAATATAAATACACTTTTTAAACATAGTCGTCTGAGAAATTTGGCTTCTTGTCTTGAGTGCCAAACATTATGTATCTAGTAATATATAGTCTAAATTTGGCAAAATGATTTAATAAGGAACTATCTGATTAAAGCATAAGTAAACAAGTTTACAAATCTGACAATGCATTCAATGTCAGTTTTGGTTCTGAACAGTTTTGGATAGACATTATTGTGGTTCAATACCCAGTCCTAGTAATGCATTTAACTTTTGATGTATGATGCTACCAGTGGAATTTCTTCTACACCATTAAGCAAAGTACATACAAATACTCTGTTTACAATTACAAATATGTGAGTTGAAAAAATGACAATATTGTGATAAGAATAGTGCTACTGCATGTACAACTCCACCTTACAGTTCCTGGCCAAGTCTTTGGTCAAGAGCAATACTGGAAAGAGGTTTTCTTTGCCAACTTACGGTATGAAAAAAGAAATGAATAGTTTGTTAGAATTAGCTAAGTAATGGGAATGGTAATGGACAGTACTTGTCCAGCGCCTCTAGTCTTCCGACCACTCAAATGCTTTACAATACATGTCACATTCACACACATTCATATACTGATGGCAGATGCTAAGGAGCCAACTGCTCATCAGAAAGAAAATAATCATTCTCACACTGAGGGGACAGCCTTCAGGAGCATTTTTGCGTTCAGTATCTTGCGAACTGGAGGAGCCGGGGATCAAGCCACCGGTCTTCTGATTAGTGGATGACCTGCTCTACCTCCTAAACCACAGCCACCCCCAGACACATCTCTGTTAAACATCTTACATGCAACATTTTTTTTATTTTTTTTTTTACACACTTGCTTAACAAATTCAACAATTTAATTCAACAATTGATTTGGCTGATTTTTCTTGTTTTACAACACAACACAGTGGACACAATAATAAAAGCAACAGACAAAAAGGTAGACCAACAACACGTAAATCAGATCTCTGATCTCTTATATCTTACACCAGGGATCTCATGTGCTGTCAAAGCCATGTTGAAATGATGGTCAGAAATTTGGGTGTAATGTCTGCTAACAGTCCTTGTATTAATACATCTCTATTGAACTTTGCTTTAGCTGCCTATGATCTCTTACCTGTACTGCAGACTTTCTAATACTGATAATGATTAAATCATTTTTTTAATAAATTGTTTTTTTGCATTGTGTCCACGTCTTGTCTTTCAAATCAGTATTTATATTTCAAGTCACTATCCCTACATTTCTATTGGCTTCTTTAGGGACTTTAGAGTTACAAAAAAAAGCATTGAAGCGTAATTGTAAGTAATAGTAATAGCCAGATGATATATACAGAATTCTAGGTGTGGTAAGCAGAAAAAAATAGATCATTCACTGTGCATGACTAAATGTTGCTTATCTAAAAATGGGTTGCAGTTGCAAAGAAATACAGTTGAGAAGGCTAAACGGGTGCTCCTCTGGCCATCTTTATTGTCATTGCATGCGTTCATACAATGAAATTCTGTTGGAGTAATTTCATCTCTAATTATTGTTGTTATTGACTGTGGTTGTGGCTGAATTAGATTGAGGTCAGCAGGGACAATGCACATTATAATACATAAATAAATTTATAATGCCAGAATTAACCAAAAGGCTATTTTAAACCCGCTGTGCCTGGACAGGTGGTAATATGTCACCCTAAAAAGACAAAAGGATTACTCTATAAATAATACACACATTAAAGCAAAACCATAAACACAAGAACAGTGGGTCAACATCAACAGCAGCACACACAGACACACAAGCCGAACTGTCAGACCTTATTACAAACAAGGTACAATAGCCACAACACTCACTGTCAACTTTATCACTGTCTCACTACGAGCAGCTTATTTTCATGTGATCTCACTGTACTTTCTCCCAGGCAAGTTTTTTTTTATTTTTAACCAATATTGCGATTTAATATGCCATTATATTTTAAGCTCTTTACCTACTATATTATTCAAAACGGACAAGCAGTAAATCAGTGTGTAGTCTGACCAACACAATGTTAGATAGATTAAACAAACACTTTCTTGTGAGTCAGGCCTGTGTTATGATGAAATTAGGTGATACATGAATTATTATTATGAGCAATGGTGGAGAAGATGTATCAAATTATAATAATATGCGAAAGATCATTTGAGAGTCAAGTCATGGCATTAAGTAATAGGATATAATATCATTAGGTCGGCCTACGGACCACAAGAAAAACACAGTTCACCACAGTGTGTTAGACAGTAAGCGCTAAATACAAAACCCACAGTTCAACAATCAATTAATGCGCTCTGATCTCAGTTCAAATCTCCCAGGAGTCCATCTTTCTGTATCCCAGTAAGCAAACAAAAAATACTCAGTTTGAGGTTCAATTCAAAAGTTGGTCAACGAAAATAAAAACCAAGTGACGCGTCTCGTAGACAAGCTTAGTAATTCTCCGTTAACACCAGAGTTCCCCTCCCCTGCAGCCTCTGATGCTGCAGCGCACCGGCTGTAAACAGGCTGTAAGTCGGGACAGACCGGGCCTCTGTAGGACTTGTGCAAAGATATTTCCTGAGCTGACTGGTGGCTGTGTGTTTGACGCAGGCGCCGATCGCCACAACAAACTTCCCTTACTACACCTGTCTTTCTGTTGTGCATTTTTCCTTTCCGTCAAAGCGGATGGCCCGAAGATTTCAACCACCACCATTTTACCCGCGGGTGGTGAGTGTTACTTTCATTCCCTGTGTGACACTAAAGTTTCTGTGGTGTCAGCTTCTGTCAAGCTTAAGGCCGTTGTACAACAACAAGCAAGGTACAGCGTAACATGCAAAGTTGATGCTTCCTCTGCAGCCTGGTTTACTCTTGTGTGTCATGTGACCAGAGCAGCCTTAGCGATTAGAAAATAATTTAAGTCGCACAGACTAATTCTTTAGGAGGAGTTCATTAAAGTGCGGAGTCTGTAAATAGCCAAATATGACCAATCCAATCCAAAATGGCCGACTTCCTGTTGGTTGTCGACCCACCTGGCGTGTGCAAATTTTTTTAAGTTTTCGAGGACGTTTAGGCCGTCAAAAATTAGATGTAGTTGCATAAATATGTCTTTAGTTCAGTATTGCAGTCAACATGCCATGACTGGGATTTCACATGTCCACCTAGAGTGGGGAGAGGAGGATTTGCAGACGAAGTTTTTTTGTAAACTGCTGCCAGTCGTGTATATTTATCTCCATAAGCACAAAAAAAGGCATCAAAATGTAGCCACATGTCTTTTCTCTCTCAAAATGTCAAAATCTTGCTCAGTGGATGTTTAATTTTTTATCTCTGAACCTTAATTGATTGGAAAGTCTTTAACTTGCTAAATCATCCTTCCAGTTTGGAGTGTGGACACATGATGGATATTTTTAGGCTCAGCTACTTAAACTCTAAGTAAAAACACCAAAGGATCAAATTGTAACCTCCTAAGAAGTCGCGCACATGGTTAAGCATCAAACTCTGGAACTGTACTGCACACGTCACACTTCCTGTACGTGAGGCAAGAATCACTCTCAACATTTCAGAAGAGGAGCCCAATGCCTCTAGTTCCTGCTGTCGTCAAGGCACATTGTGCCAGACTGGCAACAGCACAAGATCCTACATCTATTGAACTTTGAATAGATCCTGGAACAACACAGCTAACGGGTTACTGAAGTTATCCGTGCAAAGTCAATGGTGAGTACATTTTAATAATTTGAATTCTCAATGTAGCTTTAGCTTCACCTAATGTCTCAAGTGCTTTGGAATGATGCTAGAGCCAAAAATGGGGTGAAAGTTTATTGAAACTCTATATACAGTATATATTCAAAACTTAACAGTGACAGTCATAAATAAAGCCCCTTGGAGAGATTTTTCGATGTGAAATGATAATGACAAAGCTGATAAAAATAATGAGACAAAAAAAAGGTAGCAATGCAAGCTCTTACATTCTTGATTAAACTGAAAATCTCCTTTAGTTGAAGATAATTTTATACTGTAAAATGTAACCAAAGACCAGTGAAATGTCCATTACATGAAACTGATTGTAGTGCTTTAAATATACCCAGTATGTACCCTTGAAATTTATGTCTATTTAGAGTTGCATTTTGAGGAAATGATGCAACACCAGGTTACATTTCACAACACTGCCCCTTGTTTGCTCACTCGCTTCAAGTATTTCCTCATCTGTTTCAGATTGTATACATGCTGTGCATCTCTGATTAAATAACTTCCTCTGTTCTAGCTATAAAGATACAGCAACTCGCCAGAAGACAGAAAAAAACAATGACCATCGATTTCACTAGACTCATTTTCATATGGCTGCTGCCACTGACAGGAAGCAGCACAGTAACATCTGGCCAGGATCACAATTTCACTCATGTGACGGCAGGTGAGGTAGGAAATAAGCTCACTCACGACCAGCTGACAACACAGGAGTTGTCAAGCTTAAATCCACTCTCAGAGGTCTCAGGTAAACATTCACTGCAAACAACTCCAACAACGCCTTCGAAGACATTCTTACCAAATATTCAAACAGCACCGACTCCCAATCCCATATCATCTCAGCTAAACAACTCCATAGTGGGCATCAATTCTTCCACAGAAGTCACAACATCAGCAACAACGATGGAAACTAGTCACGGCAGCAACCCAACCATAACTACAAGAGTACCTCCAATGCTAAGCAGCTCCACCCAAAGCCTAGACACAGGAAAAACATCGACCTTCCAACTCACCAGTGATAAAATGACACGTCAAACACAGTCTACCAACCTCATCTCTACTACAACCTCATCTACCAAACATGTTGACAGCAAGTCTACAAGGACAAGGCCAGTCACAGGTGGTGATGCTACACAGTCCACAAAAAGTTCAATGGCCATGACAAAGACACCACTCACCCACACCACCAGGGCAAAGAAAAGACAAAATTCTCTAGAAAAAAAGGCAAAGCCCAAACAGGAAACAACCCACAGTAAAGCAGTAGCAGGACTCATAGGTGGGGCCCTGGTATTGATGATGGTAGGATTCCTGGTCATCTATATAAAAAAACAAAAGCTTCAGAGGCAGCAGATAACAACTACAGACTGGGCTGGCCCTTCACCATTTTTAGAGGGTGGAGCTGACAACGGCCAGGTAACACTGAGGTCATCTAACCGAATTTCTCTCTCTAGCTTCCTGCCTCTGAGGTTGTCCAAAAGGTTGTCCCTGCTCCCGGAAACAGATGAGGAGTTAGAAGACATGACACCAGGTACTACGTTTGGAAATAAACATCAAGGGAGTTCATTTGGTCGAGTGGTGGATGAAAATGATGTACAAGAAGGCAATAATGAGACTGCTGTAGTTGTTTTAGAAATGAAAAGCACAGGAGCTGCTTAGGGTCTCAGGTAACCCAAAGTCAACTCCCCACCCCCCATCGCCATGCATCCACTTCCATTGGTTTCTAGGCAGCAAAAGCTATGATTGAAACACAGGAAACTAACTTGTTTTCATTTGAGGAAATCATGACAAGAGAGAAGTGATGTTTATCTAGTTCTCTACTGTAGAGTGTAGCAGTAAAATATGAACACAGAAGGTCACAATTAAAGAAAGGAAAATATATAGTATCAACAACATTTATTATCATTAACAGTAGGGAAAAAATGGATTTTATTTATCGTGTGTGATGCACAGGGCAAAGTTGGAGTCATAAGTTAGGTTATTGGAGGCTTTCCTGTAAGTCACCCTGGCATTATAGTTATCAGCAAGGTCACTCCAGGGATTTTCAGCTTAGACCCCTGCTGTATTTTCTTTAACACAGAGACCAGGAGAGTGAAAATCATCTTCTCTGCCCTCTGTGTGTTGCTGTGCTACTGGGAAAAACATAACCATAAGATACATGCAGACATTTTTTTCATCTAGTAGCTGATGAAAAAGCAGAAGGATATGTGGTGGTGAGAACAAACCGTGATACTTTCGGTGCAGCACAGAGGCCAGCATACTGTTTAACCCATGTTAACAGCTGTGAATACCACAGGCGTAATACCAATGTTTGCATTTCTACACTGGGCTTAGACTTATAGACTGCTTATAACTGAGTTTTGCTCCATCTTGCGCCAGTGGAAGTGTGGGCACCACCATCATAAAATAGAAACCACTGGCTACAGGACTGTTTGCCACAAACCCCATTTTCCCATGCCTGAGCACTTTCACCTCCCAGCTGCACCTTCTGCTGTCAGGGTCTTTCTACTGGAAGTTCTAAATGAAGCTTTGAAAAACAATGAAACACACTGAAACTACACAAAATGAAAATGTCTGGGACATCAAAGCCATTCCAGGTGGATTCACCGGGACCTGTTCTATTAGCGTCTAGAAATCTAACCTGCATCAGCGTATTAGCAAAATGTACATGTGATGATTTTTTTGGTGTGATTCTGAACCCAGGTTTCAAGGATTCAGCAGTTTGTTAAGCATTTTTAATGAATTTCTACAATTACTACTTGTGCAGCCTCGTTTTGTGCCCTTAATTTGCAATTTAGAGCACATTAGAAAGGGCTAGAAGTGTAAGATGGGAGAAGGTACTCCCCAGTGCTTCAGGGGGGTTAAGGGTTAATGCTTATTCATATGTTAACTGTTATGTCCAAGTAAATGCTTTTCTGTAAATATCTATTTTTTCATTTGTTTCTTATGTTGTATCTGAAGACAATTCTGAATCTTAACCAAAGAAAAAAGCCAAGGGAAGTTGGTTTCTGTCACATGTCTTCGAGTGGTTGTGGTTATGGTTTTGGATGTGATGTTAAAAACAAACCAATTCCACCTACCAAACAGTTCTACAGCTGTATATTAACTGGTTGCCTTGAATGAGTTTAACTAATAAAATATTGAAAACTGGCAGACAAAGTAAATGACTGATTTATTCAGCTATTTTAGCACAGCCTAAGTGATAAGTATGATAAGTCATACTTACCTATAGTGATTTTACTGAGACAGAATAACATGGCCATGAGTGAACACAACTGTCGGACAGTACAAGAGTGCCATCATGTGTTTTGTTGTTCTGGTCAAGAACACTGATTATATAACGTCTAATTCAATAATATTATATTTCAACAACACATCTCAAATTCAGTTTGTCTTCATTAAAAGCTGCCTTTTGTTTACATTATAATGCACAACAGATGTAAGTGTAGCCTTTCATGGCAACCTTAAATAACTGTGATGATCACATTCAGGACAGGAATGATATCTGTGTTCTTCTCTCAGTATTCTGATGTCAAGAATAAGATTTATTTGATATACATTTTGGATTAGTTTCCACTGAGATATTTAGTAAGCAACATTTTGTTATATTTAAAATATTACATTCTAATCCAGTTAAAATTATTTTCAAATTAGCAATTAGCAATTATTAAGTAATGAAAAATAACCGATAAGAGTAGTAGTATCGATAAAACCAAACATAAAATTAACAATCACTCCCAAGAAAACGGCAGCAAGTTAAAACAAAGTTTATGATAATTTATCCATCAAAGTTAACGAGTCCATCTCTTGGGTGGGTATATTTTCATATTATGCAAGAATGTTTGTTTCTTTGCTTCTCTGACATACTGTGTCCTTGTTCTGATTCACCTACTTTATTGTTTATAAAGATTAAACATGACACTTAACTGCTTAACTGCAAATAAATCTATTTATGTAGGGCAGGAATGTGATTGGCATAGGACAAAAAAGCAGGGGAATACACAGAATGCAGAGCACAGCAAGGTGCTGTGTGTGTGTGTGTGTGTGTGTGTGTGTGTGTGTGTGTGTGTGTGCGTTTCAACGCATCCTGGCTAAATCTCCATCTGTCCACAGCAGATATACTTTCAACAACCTGGATGAGTAACTAGTATGAATGAGTGCATTAGTACAATATTATAACATTATATAAAAAGTATCATGTTAATTTAATAGTATCCTGTTAGTACACTGTCAATATATTAATTAAGGCCCGAGCACGACCGTGCGAGATCCCTATTGAATTTGCTAGGATTATTATTTAGGGCCCGAGCACGACCGTGCGAGGTCCCTATTGAATTTGCTCGGATTATTAGGGGCCGAGCACGACCGTGTGAGGTCCCTATTGAATTTGCTCAGATTATTAGGGCCCGAGCACGACTGTGCGAGGTCCCTATTGAATTTGCTCGGATTATATTTTTTTAGGGCCCGAGCACGACCGTGTGAGGTCTCTATTGAATTTGCTCGGATTATTAGGGCCCGAGCACGACCGTGTGAGGTCCCTATTGAATTTGTTCGGATTATTATTTTTAGGGCCCGAGCACGACCGTGCGAGGTCCCTATTGAATTTGCTCTGATTATTTTTTTAGGGCCCGAGCACGACCGTGCGAGGTCCCTATTGAATCTGCTCGGATTATTAG
Organism: Micropterus dolomieu; assembly: GCF_021292245.1. Classification (NCBI taxonomy): domain Eukaryota; kingdom Metazoa; phylum Chordata; class Actinopteri; order Centrarchiformes; family Centrarchidae; genus Micropterus; species Micropterus dolomieu. The sequence continues at coordinate 2,648,491 of NC_060166.1, read as the reverse complement.
GGCCCGAGCACGACCGTGCGAGGTCCCTATTGAATTTGCTCGGATTATATTTTTAGGGCCCGAGCACGACCGTGCGAGG
>NC_060166.1:2635366-2648312 GCF_021292245.1 Micropterus dolomieu | reverse complement strand
AAGTAGAGAGGAGCCTAGTAGGCCTATTTATTTTCATTCATTACACAATATGAATAAGCTATGCAGACAGTTGTAAAGAAAGAACATCTTTTTGTTCTGTTCTGTACTTGTTATAGTTACACAGTATTAGGGGTGTGGGCTGTATTAAAAGTATCCACTGTTCTCCCATGCTCTAACACACAGTAACGATGAAATGTGTGCTGTTCTCGCATTCTTCCTCTGTATGTACACATAAACAACAAGGCAGGGAAATATAAAAGGAATTTATTTTATTGTTTGGGTACATTATTGTTCAGTGTACATGCTCACATCTGAAACAAACTTTACGTGCTTGATAACTGTCCCACCCCGCAGACATCTACACGCCAATACCGATTTATATTCATAGTGGCAAGTGCTATGTAGCTCCACATAGGGGACACAGGAAGTGACATATAACACCTTCATGCGGCGTCATAACCGCGTAGCAAATTCACAGCCGCACCGGCAGAACTCCAGAATATGCAACTCGGCCGGCTCACACGCGGACGCGCTTACAAGTGCGAGGGCCCGCCCAACGCTGCTTGCAGCTTTAATTATATAATGTTACTGTATTCATATCACTAGTATTATATTAATTCCAGTTACAGCTGTACCAGTTACATCTTCGACCAGAAGATATTTTTTACGGGTCTCCAGTATTGATGTTTCAGGTGGGAAAATCTGGAATTCTGGAATAATCCGGAAAAATAACATCCCTGATAGGGGCAAGTAAAAATTAACTTAAGACAAGCAGATTTCTGACACACTTGCATGACCAAGAAAGTGATCATAGGCAAGTAAAAAAAAAACTTAATGAAGAACCCTGTACCCACTTCGTTAATGGAAGTCAATCAAATCAATGATCCCTGATAATCACTCTTTGTCCCTGTTCTATTTTTGTAAACTATCACAGTAGTGTCTGAAAAAACACCTCTGCATCATAATTAAGGCTCCATTCATCGCTTGTTTGGCATTGACATAGTACCATATTATTAAGTCGATACGGCAACATTTGCACTTATATAAAGTCCAGCGTAAGCCCAATATTCAATCTCATTTCAGCTCTGGTCTGGTTTAAGTGGCTCTTCAGCTGCTACAGGTGGTGATGGCGCAGTGGATAAGAGATATGCCTTTAGTGTGGAAGACCCGGGTTGGATTCCTACTGTGACATTGTGGGAATATGTCCCAACCCCTAGTGGCTCCAGAGGCGTGCGACCTTACATATATAGCAATAAAAGCGTCAGCTAAAATAACTAATTATAAAAATGAATTACATGCACCACTGTGTTTACAGTCTAGCTGCTGAGCAGGTCATATACGTTGGCTTTTTACAGCCTTTTCTCTTTGAAAACAGTAGAAGACTACACTGAGAGAGTGAACCAAAATAGTAAAGTAACAGAACAATTAAAGATGCAAGCAGGTGCTCACACTGTAGCGTGTCGGGTGTGAGGCAGCCATGTTGCAGATTCTGGAGCTCTGCTGGTGCGGCTGTGAATTTGCGCTTCGGACGGTTTTCTGGGACAGTTTTGATGTTCATATGTCCAAACTGTTAGAAGTAGTACATTACAGCAAAAAATCTGTCATTTCCTGTTGCCAGCAGGTGGCGCTATGACTTTGAGTGAATATTGGCATATGGATGTGTTCAGGGCGGGACCCCTATTATACATGTAAAATTTGGTGCAGATGTGAGCATGTGTGCTGAAGTTATAACAACTTGTTACCTGTTTCATGGCGAATCATCGATTTTGTGACAGCACGCCACGGGCAAACTGGTCGACTGATAATAACAGTTTATACAACTTTTAATCGTCAATGGGTTTAGAGTGCACAGCGAAAAGTCGATCGGACTAATTCCCTAGGAGGAGTTAGTTAAAGTACAAGGTGTGTAAATCGCCAAAAATCACCATTAAATCCAAAATATCCGACTTCCTGTTGGAGCATGGCTCCAAGAGGCTTATTTTTAAGTCTGGAGAAGGTACATTGGTTACTCAAGTTTCGTACACCTAGGTAAAACGTACAGCAGGGGCTGCTTTTTTGAAATTTCGTAGGGGGCGCTATTGAGCCAATTTTCCACAACCACGCCCGAAACCATATCAGCCAATATAAAACAACAGTTCTGACGAGCATGCAAAGTCTCGTAAGGGTTTGACTATCCCTAGCCATGTGACGGCTAAAAAGGCACTATAGAGCCAACGCGCAACCCTCAGTTTGAGTCTGGCTGCAAAATTTCGCAGATTGAACTGATAATCCTGTGTAGGTTCACCACCACGCTAGACCCTTTTCCCATTGCCATTTCATATACTGAATCTATAAATAATCTATTATAGTCGCTTTAATGCAGGTTAGTACTAGAGCTTACTTGCTAATACAGCTGCCTTGCTGCTGATGAATCAAAACAGTACAAGTCAGTGTTTCCCTGAGCATGGAGTTTTTATGCAGGCAGTGCGTAGTATGTCTGAATATAAAACCCCAACACAACAAGTCAGCAGCATTGCTCTTGTGTCCATGAGCATGTGATGTACATTAGAATAGGTAAAAATTTCAGTGTTTTCCCATAGTTTTATGTGAGCTTTAGATGATTGTTTTGATGGCGGTCGTGGTAGTCATGGTCAGGAGGGTGGGGGGGTTTGGGTTTCTCCCCCAAGAAAACTTTAGGTTTTCCGATGAAAAATGTGTAATTTCACATCATATTGGGCCATTACTTTCACCATATCTCTGAACAAATAGTTGGAAAAGCTCAAGCAGATAACACTCATAATAGATACGACTGTTCATGTTTGCCTGTTGACATTTATGTGTATAGACATTAATATAAAAAAGTAGGCAACATGAGAAACCTCCTCCCTTCTGAGGTGCATTTTATTTGCACATTAAAATTCAAATAGAAACGTCTCCTCCTAGTTAATTTGCTTTCCTAACCTCAGGTCCTCAGTCACCACCGTCCTTTCTTTTCCTAACTGAAAACTCATCTGAAAACTAATTTAGGATGTACCTGTCTGTATAGGACAAAGCTGTAGTCTACACCATTTTAGTCAGGTTTGTACCTGATGTTCTCAACATTGGACAAGTAGGTAGTAATAAACTACAGCTACCAGTTACTTTCTATAATTGAGCTAATGTTCAGTTACATAGCAGCCAAAAGATGTAGCCTAGTGTAGAAGCTTTCCTGCTCAGCTGCGCAGTCTGAAGGGGAGGGGAGATGTTTGCTAGAGCAAAAAGGCTTCCCTTTTCCAGCAGGTGGGGAAACAACAGACAGACTTTTCTTGGTCTTGAGAAGCTGACACGCTGTAACCGACACCGTACATTTACTGCCAGAATATTTCTCTCCATTCACTGTCACTTTCTGCCACTCGGACAATCAAACACTTGCTACACAGCTCCCGATACAGAGTTACGCTGCTCTTATAACAGCACCTGTCACGTAGATGACCTTTGAAGAATGAGGAGAGGAAGCTAGCCAAGCGACGAGTGTTACTATGCGCGCATTGTTGGTGAGTGAAAATTAGTAGCGGATTGATATCATAATGATTGTGTGAAATTTTATCAGCAGCGGTCACAATTCAGCAGCGGCGCACCGCCGCTCCTGACATTACACATAAGCCGCATTTCCATCAACATCTCTTTATGTGCGAGTAGTAGAAGTAGTAGTATTGCATTACAAAATTCTGAAAAATTAGAGTTAATGCCTTTAATGGGATATGGAAACACCTTTGCCGTTTTAACTCACAGTGACTGATCAGCTGTTTCCACTCTGAGAGAAGCAGAAGGGTTAGGGCTTGCTCGTAGATGGCCAAAGCAACTGATTTTGCTTCTGGTCTGTGACCTCTACTTTTCTACTCAGTTTATTACAGTCATGCGTAACATACCGCCAACTTCTGACTAAACTACACTGTAACCAAATGTATTTGCAAACCAGTTGATGGAAATGTACCTGATTCATAGCTTTTCTTTTATTCCTGTTTTTGTAACATTAAAAAAATTTGCTTTAAATTTGCTTGACAATTAGATGGAAACACTGCTATACTGTTGTTAACATAAAGGGTATATAAGAATGCATGCACATGGGAGAGAGAGAGAGGGGAGTTGCTGCTGTCAGCACACACACACACACACCACTCAGCGCTTGCTTGCCTCATCAGCAGCAGAGTGGGCCGACTCGCTGCTGCAATTCTGTCTCCATTCCTTCCCCTCTACGCAGCTCTCCTCCTAACCCAGACCTCAAGCTGCATCGGGCGAGCAGGAAGGAGGCCAGTGCTAGCAGGCAGCATGTTTAGTGCCACGCCAGAAACAAGAGCTTGAGACCACTACCTTCCAACAGCAGAGAACCAATAAAGCACAGTGAAAAACTAAACAGCTGGAACTGCAGAAGGAGACAATGACGACAGGAGAAAAAGAGATGACAGACCAACATTACAAAGGATGAGGTGAGTGATTTGAAATGGAAAGATAACGACCCATATACACCTGATGGAAAGGGCAGAGGGACATTTCATACTGAATCCTATTAATGCAGTAAACTACAGTGCAATGTTGGGCTGGCTCATGTGGAAACTATTCCCTGTTCTATCACTATGCAGATTTCTCCTTTTAGTATTACATGAAGGCATAGACAAAAGTGATACAATGGCTTTGCATCAGCTGCCATCATCAGCTGAATAACAACATTTCTGGAACACGTCAAAGGGTGTTAATGTGTCCCACCGTCCTGTGTTTGAATCACAAACACACATGGACCTTTAGTCTTTAGCTCAAAACATCTGCAGTTGCAAACACACAGTGCAGCCTATCGTCCTGATTGAATGGAGTCTCACTGCAGCACTCTGAGTCCCACTGGCAGAGCTTCAAGCCGGTCGGCACTTAGGACATCTAGCACCCTTATAAAATGCATCAGGAGCAGAAAGCTATCTTCCCATTTTAGAATATGACTGGCCAGATGGGTAGTCTGGGCTTGAAGCCATGTGTTGACAGTCAAAATAATCAGACTGCTCTCCATTTTTGCTGGATCAAATGCTACCTCAAACAACAATGTATTATTAATTCAATAATAAGCACAATCAGTGGTATTACATGGTAAGAACAGCTCAAGGCTCACACTATTTATATAGCTCAGCTACTGCAGGATTGTAGCCACCGTTTTGGACAGAATGGAAGCATCAAACTAATTGTGGAGAAAGTCCCAGAGGAAGAGAAAGTTAAAGGACTCCAGTTCTTACAATACAAGCAAGTCAAGAACTTTATCTGAGCATGTGTAATGCCCAAATAATGCTATCCCCTATCCAAGCGAGTACTACAGCTACGGTGCCTGAGACAGGATAAAATATGTCCTCTATGAGATAGCAGAGAGTTGCCAGTCAAGATATGAGGTTCTTTAGATAGATATATTAAGAAATTTTATTTACTTAATTATTCAGTAAACCATATGGTATTGTGAATATTATTGTTATTATTGTAACATCAAGAAATGAAGTGCTACAGGATGTCTCATAATCCTGTAATACAGTATTTTACTGCACTGTAATCATACTTTTTGTTACATCTTGGGAAGGTTGGCTTATCTGGACTAATACACCAAAGTAAATGAAGCAAAAACACAAGTATGACCACCGAGGACAATGCAACCCATTCTCACTCCCAGACTCGTCACATCTAGATACATGGTGAAGACCAATGGAAGCAATGGAAGCATTCACATCCAACTTGAATACTATGCATTTCCCTTTGTTTGTGCTGGGTGGGCAATGAGAGAGATGAGAATAGTTATTACTTGGCTAAAACAACTCTAAACCCAGCACCCAAAAGAGATCTTCTGGACCCCTGACAAGCGGTGGGAGACACACATAAGAAATCCTCTATCCTAAGAACAGGGCAGAATTTGAATGGACCAGTCTATAGTACTGGAGTTACCATAATACATATTATAACAATAATCATATCCATTACACATAAAACAGTGAAAACAGTTTTCAATCATTTGTTCTTATTCTTATTTAACACTTCTCTCTCGTTCATAGAGCCCTGACCATGCCATCCTGCTCTGCCCCTCTGCTCTGTCTGCTCCTCCTGCTGTTGTGTGGGCTGCTGGGAGGGCAGGTGCTGTCCATCTGCCCCCCTGTGTGCTCCTGCAGCCGGGGACACCGTGTGGTGGACTGCTCTTCACGAGGCCTAACCAAGCTACCACCTGGCCTGCAGCACAACATTCGCTTTCTCAACCTTTCTTTTAATAGGTAAGCAGCTGCTGCTCTGCAGTGTTACTTGGTTACAGGCCTGCTCTTCAACAATTTCTGTGCTTGTAAGAAGTAACAAGAGGTAACATTGCTATGTTGACGTAAGTAATACTGTGGTGCTCCGAAGTGCACGGCATGCAGACTACTTTAAATATGTAGTTGTCTCAGATAATGATCTGCCTGAGCCTCCAACATGAGCAGCTCATCATCTTATCAAATGCTTTCACATTTGTAAAATGTAAAATGTCAGGCTGATTTAATGTAATAGGGAAGTACCTCAAGTGCATCTATGGAAAGAAGTAACAACTCTTACAGTATATTTTTCTCACTTACGGGCACATTAGCGGCTGTTCAGCAAAAGTTACATTTACAGTTTACCTACTTCTATAATTAGGCTGGTAATAAAATGGGTTTTCTTATATCATTTAATCAGTAAGAGCTCTCTAAAAACATCCGTAGTGTTGGTTGTACATATACTGTATAAATAAATGTACTTTTTTGAATATTACACTTCTGACAGCTTGCAGGGTTTGGACAGCCAGCTCAGCCACTATGCCCACCTGCGAACACTGGACCTGTCCTACAACCGCTTGGAGAGCCTGCCCCCCGCCTTGCCGCGATCTCTGTGGGACATCCGAGCGGCGGGGAACCATCTACGCTCACTGGACAAAAACGACACAGCTTACCACTGGAACCTGAAAGTACTTGACCTGTCGGACAATGAGCTAGAGAGAGTGGTCTTCATCAACAACACGCTGCCAGGTCTCCAAGCTCTCAACCTCAGTCATAATAGGTTTTGGACTGTGCCCACGAATATGCCGCACAACTTGGAGATCATTGATTTGTCACATAACTATCTGGTGCAGATCCTGCCTGGATCATTGAATCGGCTGCCAAGACTGGCTCAAATCTATTTGCATGCTAATCGCTTCTCCTGGTTGTCTGAAGGGATCTTTGATAAGCTGACTGGGCTGGAGGTGATGACTCTTGGGGATAACCCCTGGGCTTGTGAAGAGGAAGAAAACATAATGAGACTCTTGAGATGGGCTGAACAGACCCGTGCAACTGTCTTAGGCTGCCCCTGTTATACAAGACCCATCTGTGGGCAAACCCACTTGGCAACACCAGGTAGGGAGTGGCACTCTGCACTGTTCACAGAGCCACCGCTCTGGGTTAATAGCAGAGGGGTGGGGCATGATGGTCAATCACCTGCAAGGACTGCAGAGGCCACGTCTAGTTACCAAGTAAAATCTGCACTTTTTGGGACAGGAATATATCAGGAAAAAAGAGTAGGTAATGAATCTGCGGACCACATGTTGTTTGTCTGGACATCTTCTACAAGTTTTGACGACTTCTCTACACAAACAAGCACAACAGCAAGCCCACAATTAGCTAACTCACGGAATAAATGTCACGGACTCCTCAACGAGACTGAACTCGCTGTCACCCTGACTATTTTAGTCATAGTTATGACCACAGTTTTCAACACCTTCTGAACAACCTTGACTGGATACAGAATACACTAGTTACCTGATTATTTTGGACAGTGAATGTATGCCTTCTGACACATTTATCATCATCCTTTTATCTAGCTCAACATGTACAACATAACAATGTCCCTGAAAGCCCTGTACACAAAGATAAACTGTATAAAACTAACTAAACTCAAAATATCTATATGGTTCAACTGGAGTGCTAAAGTCAATGCTCAATTCTAAGTAGAATACTTGCACACTGGCCGACTGCTATGCTCAATGCTTTTTTCAGTAGTGATGCTTGCGCTACATTTGCTCCTGTTCAGCCAATCAAAACAGGACTGACAATATACATTACATGACATTCCATAGCAGCTTTGCATACCTGGCTTACTGTCAGTGAGTAGTAAAAGATACCAATAAAGGTCTAGTTAAATGAAAGCATTAAAAGGAATAGTTATAGGTGTTCCTGTCTGCAGTGAAAATGTAATAAAGAACAGAAATTTGCTGAATTATAACATTACAATGCAATGAACCCCCATGATGTAATACAGTAAGCAAAACATTTACTCCAATGAGCAAACCCAAAGCACAAGAAATTAATAATGATGTTAAAAAGACCAGTCCATCAAAATTTCAGCAGAAGTCAACAACTGTTTTGTATTTCTGTCAGACACTCCAGAAAAAGTTAATTAGATCAAAGGATTTCATTGTTTTGTCATTTATAGTAAGCTTCGATTGTGTTTCTTCATCATAATGTTGGTGCTGCTTTTTTTTATACTGAACAAGCAGTTCAAAGGTCTATTTTCTTCAAATCTGAAAAAAGCTGTTACGACCATCACAGTGCCCCTGCTGGCCATTAGAAAGAATGCAGGTTTAAGGCACTTCCTCATGGACTTCATTCGTCAGACCCAGAGGATACAGCTTGGTTCTAACCATGCTGTACAATTCTAGATAGACTGCTGACTTTGCTGAGACTAAGTTCAACTTTAATGCAAAAAACCCCCCAACACAATAAAAACATAGATTGCCACTTGGTCATTTATGCACTGACTGATCAGCCTTTCACAAAACTTAATAAAGATAACCAGAATACAAATTTAAATTATTTCCTTTTTGAACATACACTTCCAAACAAAAAAAGTTCCAAAATAGAGAATTCCTGGTACAGGTACAAATGTATAACACGTAGTACTAAATACCATATTAATCAGCCAAACTGCAAGGCTATTACAAGAGTTCTTCCTCTGAGGGCTTATTATCGCCCTCCTGGGCATATCTGTCTGGGTGCAGATGGATCAGAATGTCAAGTCAAGCCAGTTTTATTTATATAGCCCAAGATCACAAATCACAATTTGCACCAAGGGGTGCTGAATGTATGTCTAGTGTGTACCCAAACAGAAAATATAACGCAAGAAGTAACATTAGCAGTAATGAACAGAAGACTAATACTGTAACAGTATGAACAGTTTTTGGTTCAATATTTTTAAGTTAGTCAACCGCACACAGGACTCAAGCATAAGCGTAGTACATCACTACATTCATATCTTGAGCCATCAAAAGCAAAACTTATAGTATAGACATACAACCAATAAAACAGATCTCTCAATTCAATTATGTTTATTAATAGTGAGTGCTGACAAAAAAAACCCTGAAAACCAGGCCGCATTTCCCACTCCAATAAATCCCTAAACCACAATATAGTTCACTTCCAGTTAAACAATCAGTTCAATTCAGTGCAAAAAAGAAGAAAGAAAAAAAAAAGGAAACCAAAATATAATCATAGATTTTTCAGAAATTACTTGTGAATCACAAGTCCAGTCCAGTCCAGTCTGAGCTTTTTGTCAAGTCAGTCAGGGTTTATGTATAGCTGCTGTGCAAGCAACTCCACAGAAGGTCTGAAGAACTCCTGAAACAGAGGATTCAGCAAGAGCAACACAGACTATGAACAAGAAAACAAGCCAACTTTCTGCTCAGACCGGACAGACTCACCACTTCCTTGTAGCACTGCACCATTTTGGATTTCAGTATTGTTGCCATTTAAAAAGAATGTGAATGAATGCATTGGTTTATGAGTCGGGAGGGTGTCTGTGACAGGGATGGGAGTTCTACCACCTTTACTGTTGTTTTGCTTTTCTGTGTGGATACTGTGTTGGACTGCTTCTCTCCCTCGCTCTCCTCCCCCAACGGTCAAGGCAGATGGCCGCCCACCCTTAGTCACATTTCTGTTCGAGGTTTCTGCCTCTTAAAAGGAAGTTTTTCCTTGCCTCTGTTGCCTAGTGCTTGTTCATAGAGAGAATTGTTGGGTCTCTGTTAATAATATTACAGAGAGTACAGTCTAGACCTGCTCTATGAAAACTACAATGGGATAACTTCTGTTATGAAGTGATGCTATATAAATAAAATTGAACTGAATTGTGCGTGTGATGAGCCAAAATATAATAACTTCATGTAGTAGTGATAGCATTTTTCTGCTTTATACTGAATGCCTAATGGGAATTCCAGTGGAGGGACTGCTTCTGCTTGAAAGCTGTATTTGTTTGAAACAGGAACTGCTGGGTGGTTATTGCAGCCACTGCACAGTAGGATATGTCTCACCACAGGGTATAATAGAAAAAGTTCATCAAACTGGAACAGCTAGTAAAAGTTCTTCAGATAGACACATATAGTCCCTCTCTTTCTTGAATGAACAGAAAGTACAATCATATAACATACTGTCAGCTTAGACAAAACAAAGCTGGCTAGACTATTTTAAGAGTAAGCATGAACATGCACTTAGTGGGCTAAAAATAGATGCAATGTGTTTTTTATTGAAACAACAAATTTACTTTGCTAACCAAACTCAAGGTCTACTTTGCAGCTTATAAATTATCAGTATCTGTTAAACAATTCCCTTCTTTTTTTACTGTACTATACAGTGTTTTGTCAATCTAATCTCTTTTTCTGGTCACTGTGTAGAGTATATGTTGCATTTACTGCTTTTACAGGACACTTGTCCTTGGAAGGCAGAGACATACATGATCCTAACCCTTTTCTGCAGAAGAAAAGTCTTTCTGCGTTCATGGTTATCACTAGTCTATAACCGTCAGTCCTCTTCTAGCTCTAAATAGCAAATTCACAGTTATAATGGTTCACAAAGTAATATTTATACTTTACATAAGTGCTAACCATTTGCCACAGTGTTGCCATCTGTTGTAGTTGATGAATGTTTCCATAGGCTACTATGATCATTAGAGTTTTTTAGTGCTTATTTCTACTAAAATCTCCCCTGCTAAATGGATCAGAGAAATGCAGAAATATGATCAAGCACTAAAAATCTCAAAAATCAAAGTTAGAAACTGTCTCACAGAAGGAGAAGTATGATTGATGCTACAAAGTCCTACCTGCGGGCTACGTAGTAGAAGACTGGGTTGCCAGTCTTGGAGGTTCCTGCCTGGTAGAAGATGTTGAGGGTCTTTAAGGCTTTGAACTCCTCCTTCTCATGGACCTGGTGCCTACAAAGCAAACAGAGAGCTGAGGATCAGCCACTCATTCATTTATGTGACAGGGTTTATGATTTTGTGCTGTTGCATGATAGGTCAGGTTTTATTAGGGTAAGATTATGTTGTATTTTACATTACATTGTTCTATTATTAGGGATTAGTGTTTCAAAGGGTTTCAATGGTTCAAATGGTGAGTCTGCAGTGATATTCAGTATCCTGCTATAACTTATACAGTATGCACAACATTTTCTTTTCTGTTTCAGAATTGTATCACCAACATTTTGACTGTTGTAACCGTTTTACATGTGACGTCACTGCCTCAACTTGTGAGAAGCTACTGCTGAGTCTCACCAGTAGCTCAGTCAGTTAGTCACATACTCTGGAGATCTGAAGTCCCAGGGTTCAAATCCCCAGGGGACTGAGTCAGACTTGCTGACAATGAGGGTGTTCAGATCCTAGTGAGTCTAAGGTCCCTATTTTATGTGGATCCCGTGACACTTTCTTCTTAATTTTCTCTGCTAAAAAGTGTTGTGTGCAGTATGACTTTTCAACTTTGAAACACAAAATGTTGCAGGTGGCTTGAACATTTCACCCAGTAGTCAGGTACACATAATGACGCTCTCTGATCTCAAGGCGATGCTGTAAAAATCAAGTTTGCGTTTCAGCAATTATCTGTATATTAAGTCCAAATTCTTCACTTTAATCTCTTAAGTCATCTGCGTCTGTTCTTCTTTGAAAATGTCAAATGTTGCATTATTCACCACTTGTTTGGATCCTGATCATTGCCACTAGCAGCTATATTTCGATTACTCTTTTAATCCCAGTGGGAAAATCAGTCCATAGCATCTGACTAATCCTACCAATTTAGAGCAGTGTTGCACCCAACAGTCAACTCAAACTCTTTGTCACAACTAACCATGAGCAGCTAGGCAAATTCACAGAACATCTCACAGAGGGTACAGGTTTTGAATGCTAACAAATTGTTATATCTGTTGTTTAGTCAGTTGTAGATACCCATTTAGCTTAGAATACTGACAGAAAACGTCAGCATCACGTTTCAGATTTTGAAAGATTAACCGTCTATGTGGAAAGGTTGTGAACGTTATCAGCAGCTACAAAAGCACCTTGGCATTAACTTCAGCATGAATGCAGGGTTACTTGTGGTTCCTAGAGTCTCCAAAAGTAGACTAGGAGCCAGAGCGTTCAGCTATCAAGCTCCTCTCCTGTTGAACCAGGTTCCAGTTTGGGTTCAGGAGGCAGACACCATCTCCACATTTAAGAGTAGACTTAAGACTTTCCTCTTTGATAAAGCTTATAGTTAGGGCTGGCTCAGGTGAGTCCTGAACCATCCCTTAGTTATGCTGCTATAGGCCTAGACTGCCGGGGGATTTCCTATGATGCACTGAGCTCCTCTCTCCTCTACTTTCTCTCCCTCTGTATGCAACCTTATCCCATTATTGCATGTTACTAACACAACTTCTCCCCTTTCTGGTAGTCTTGTGCTTTCTCGTCCCTCTCCTCTCTCCTCCTATCACTTCCTGCAGGTGTTTCTGGCTCTGGAGCTGTGGAGTCTGGATCTGTGGCTGCGGGTCACCTGCTGCCCCCGTGATCCTGCTCGACACCCTCTGCTGCAACGACTATTGTTACTAGTCCTATTGTTATTATAATCATTAACATTACGATTGTTACCATTAACACTACTATAAATATCTGTACCATTTTTCATTTAGTCTATAGCAACATC
>NC_060166.1:2630839-2635266 GCF_021292245.1 Micropterus dolomieu | reverse complement strand
GGTAGTCTTGTGCTTTCTCGTCCCTCTCCTCTCTCCTCCTATCACTTCCTGCAGGTGTTTCTGGCTCTGGAGCTGTGGAGTCTGGATCTGTGGCTGCGGGTCACCTGCTGCCCCCGTGATCCTGCTCGACACCCTCTGCTGCAACGACTATTGTTACTAGTCCTATTGTTATTATAATCATTAACATTACGATTGTTACCATTAACACTACTATAAATATCTGTACCATTTTTCATTTAGTCTATAGCAACATCACCTTTACTGTCTGTACCTCTGTGTGTATATTGTGTAGGCTGCCTCCCTCCCCTCCCTCTCTCCTTCCACCCCTCTCTTTTTCTCCCTGTTCCTCTCCTGCCCTCTCTCTCTCTCTCTCTCTCTCCCCCTCCCTCTCTCTCCTTCACCCCAACCGGTCAAGGCAGATGGCCGCCCACCCTGAGCCATGGTTCTGCTCGAGGTTTCTGCCTCTTAAAAGGAAGTTTTTCCTTGCCTCTGTCGCCTAGTGCTGCTCTTGGTGGGAACTGTTGGGCTTCTGTAAATAGCATCACAGAGTACGGTCTAGACCTGCTCTTTTATGAAAAGCGCTGTGAGATAACTGTTGTTGTGATTGGGCACTATATAAATAAAATTGAATTGAAGTCATGGTGGTTGCTGCCTGGAGGAAACAAAAGAGGAAACAGACCTAAACCCAGGAAGCCAATTTTAGAGGGCAACGTAAAGCAACAGCAACTTTGAGAAATAACTGAGTTTTTTCTCTTTATTGCAAGAAGTGCTAAAGTTAGAAACAGAAGGCTCCAAAAATCCCACAATCAATTCACAAACCAAAATTGCTTTGTATCACTGTTAGACGGTCTCGTTAGTTAGTTGGTCAAATCTGAATTTAGGGTCAGGACAGAATTGCCTGTGCTGCAACAGAGAAAACAGTGATTATGGAGAAGTGACTTTAAAGACAGATTCTTAAACAGAAACATTCCTTTAAGCAACCGATGAGGCAGTAGATGCAGTTTAAACAATCATTCCCTTTGAGGGTTCATAAAGTATATACAACTACACTCCAGCCAACAGAAGACACAGCTGACCAAGCTGAGCGTTCCAGCCGATAAACTGTGATATACGAGTCACTCCATCCACGCTATATTTTAACTATATAATGCACCGCATGGCATGACTATGGCATACACTGTGGAAACACATTCCAATCTTGGGGACAATAAAGACTATCTATCTATGTAAAATGAAATATAGCAGCTAATGAATGAAGCGAGAAGATGAACCTCAGCCGAGACTTAGAGTAACTTGCTTCTACCAGGAGATTTGATGGCGGACCTTGAGAAACAAGTTCAGTAGGATTTCCCACCTGGTCATAAACTCCTCAAACTTGGAACTGGTCAGGTTGAGACTGGACCAGTGAGTGTCAGCCACAGGTTTGTGTTCAGGAGGTCCCAAGTAGGCCAGCAGGGTCGCCATCTTGTCAAAAGGTCGCCTGCCTACAGCCTTGTGGTCTCTGGAAATCATAATGATAAAGAATTAGGTTAGTATTGAAATCATACTTTAGAACACCAGTGTTGTGGTTCATCAGTTCTTCTATTCTGACCTATTACTGGAGAGGTACTGGCCAATCCTCTCCTGGTTGTTCCACAGCAGGCGGTGGAGGGCCAGCACGTTCCCGTCACTGATAAAGGACAGACTGTGGTTGACCGAGTCACTGGGTGGAGAGTCAGATGCAATGTCCAAGAAAAACCTGTGGTGGCGAGAGGAGAGTGCACACTTAAGCTATAGACAGATGATTCTCTTGACTGCTTTGATTAAAGATAGACCTCTTGGCCACAGGCTGCTTTTATTGTGACCAGGGATTTTAATAAAGCCATCCTGAGGAAAGTCCTGCAGAGATATCACCAACTGTCTTACGTGTGGTGCTAACACACCTAACCATGTTTATACTCCTTTCCAGGACAGATTGAAGGCTCTCCCTCTCTCCAACCGAATCAGATCACGTCTCAGTTC
This sequence comes from Micropterus dolomieu, assembly GCF_021292245.1. Classification (NCBI taxonomy): domain Eukaryota; kingdom Metazoa; phylum Chordata; class Actinopteri; order Centrarchiformes; family Centrarchidae; genus Micropterus; species Micropterus dolomieu. The sequence continues at coordinate 2,633,265 of NC_060166.1, read as the reverse complement.
TACTGCTGCCTGCCTATACACAGAAACTCAAACAGGACAGGCCGATCACGTAGGCCATTCAGTGGTGGTCCGACAATCAGCCTCTGCTTTACATGTTCCTTCAGCATTACAGAGTGCTGTGTGTTTCAGGACAACAACATAGACACATACACGGATGAGGTCACTGTCTACATCCGCAAGTTGCGGGGACTACTGAACATTCCCAAATCATAAGCCCTGATTAATAGGAAAGTCCATGCAAAACTTAGCACAGACTGATGCTTACAATTCAGGTGATTTGGATGAATACAGGAATTCCAGGTACACGATCTGGAGAGCTATTAGCAGTGCTAAGAGATGATACATGGACAAAGTGGAGTCTAACTGCCTGAGCTCCAACCCCAGAAAAATGTGATCTGGACTGAGAACTATCACAGACTGCAAAGGGAAAACCAGCAGTGCTGAGATGTCTTTATCTCTCCCAGACAAACTTCTGTGCACGCTTTGAGAAGAACAACGTCCCAACTGAGGGGGCTATTTTCAAATAAACAATGTACTGCAAACACCTACCGTATATTTACCAGGACCTGGGTATCTGTCTGCGCATCAATCTCAGAGTCTGAGCCATCTAGGATAGTATATAAGATAGCTGCATTTGGGAGAGTTTTATTGCATCTGCTGAAGCGTGTTGAGTGGGAAGTTCAGACCTTGGAGTCAGACCCATTCCTCCGCTGTTCCCCTCCAGCCTCTCTGTGAGCTTGCAAACAGTCAACCCTGGCCAGGCTGGAGCCCCTGACCAGCTCCGCACTCGCCGGACCCAGCTGTTCCACAGCCTCTGCACTGCATCCCCGCTTTTGAGCACCATGTGTTCCCCTCTCCCCTGCTCACATCACTCTCCACGCCAGCTCATTTCTGTTACATTAACGAAGCAGCTCCTGCCGTACATGTCTCCTAGATGTACAAAATTTGGAGACATACCACTTGGAGACATACCACTTGGAGACATACCCTAAACTGAACAGGTTTTGAATTGAATATGACATTTTCGCCATTTGCACACTCTGTACTCAAACAAAGTCCTTCTGCAGAATTAATGCAATCAGTTTCAAATTTGGGCAGTGCAATCTAAACACCTTTACAATTAACTTGGGAAGCTTTTTAGGATTCTTCAGACAGCGTTGCCATTGCTATGTGGCAAAGTTTGGCAAATTTTCATGTCGAACTCCTACAGAATGAATCCGATCAATTGCAAATTTGGGCAGTGCAATCTCAAGACCTCACCGATGCTAAACTGCACTGCAAATTTTAATGTTCTGATGTTTCAAAATAAGTAAGCATACTAACAGATTCAATACTTCAAACTAAGCCACACATAACCTCTACCACACGTCAGTCAGTGTTTCCCATACGTTCATTTATTTGTGGAGGCCCGCCACAATATCAACACTGACCGCCACAGATTGATTGTAGATTTTTTTTTACTAGGCCTATTTACAATCATATTTGATTCACACATTCGCACAGCACATCCTCTCGCTTGTCCCTCTTGCTCGTCCCTCTCTCGCTCCTCCTCCCTCATGAACACAGCTGCACAAATCTGTCCAACACAACGCTGTCAATGTCGGAGACCCAGCTTAAAAAGGTTAGCAAGCAAGTAAGGAGCCTAGCTAATAAGGAGAGCTATGTTAATGTTAGAAAAAACCTAGGTTTTTCGAGGCTAGCACGCTGTATATAGGTGGCAGTCAATATTGACTGCACGCCCTCAAAAACACTGGTAGAAAAAAACTGCGAGCTGCAGCACACAGTGACAAGACATCCGCCTACTGCCATGGTGTTTTTTTGAGAATGAAACCATGTAAACCTATTCTGGTATAACCCCTAAATAAAATGATGATGAACCTGACAAAAATCCTTTGATTTAAATGGCATTTTCACAGCATGGTCCACACCTCGTACTGGTACACAACATACACTCACCTAAAGGATTATTAGGAACACCATACTAATACTGTGTTTGACCCCCTTTCGCCTTCAGAACTGCCTTAATTCTACGTGGCATTGATTCAACAAGGTGCTGAAAGCATTCTTTAGAAATGTTGGCCCATATTGATAGGATAGCATCTTGCAGTTCATGGAGATTTGTGGGATGCACATCCAGGGCACGAAGCTCCCGTTCCACCACATCCCAAAGATGCTCTATTGGGTTGAGATCTGGTGACTGTGGGGGCCATTTTAGTACAGTCAACTCATTGTCATGTTCAAGAAACCAATTTGAAATGATTCGAGCTTTGTGACATGGTGCATTATCCTGCTGGAAGTAGCCATCAGAGGATGGGTACATGGTGGCCATAAAGGGATGGACATGGTCAGAAACAATGCTCAGGTAGGCCGTGGCATTTAAACGATGCCCAATTGGCACTAATGGGCCTAAAGTGTGCCAAGAAAAC